>NC_056527.1:38235408-38243342 GCF_019175285.1 Sceloporus undulatus | reverse complement strand
ATAATAATAATAATAATAATAATAATAATAATAATAATAATAATAATACTTCCACAGCTATGGAGTTTTTCATATGGGCAAAAGAGACAGGAGCATAGTGTGGTGCTCCAGTTTGTGTTGTGTGATTTGGTGAACATTTTCAGAAGACACTGCAATAATCCCGTGAACAAAAAGGAGTTTACCAGCCACTTCATTCATGGGAAAGTCCCGTGAATGAAAAGCAGCTGAAATACTACTCTTTGTTCATGGGATAATGGTGGGATTATCACAACGTCCCATGACATCATCTGAAAATGTTCAGAAAATCATGTGACACTGATGGGAGCATTGTGCTATCCTTCCATCTCTTTTGCCCATATGAAAAAGTCCTATGACTAGGGCTGATGGAACAACAACATCTGGAGGCCCATACTTTCCCCCACTCTTGCTTTAAGATGTTTGGTGAATTAAGTTATATCTTATTTTTCCTTTAAAAACAGTACTTTCTATTTTAGAAACCTATGAGACCATTGACACACCTGATTAATACATTTTCCACTTGTAGCCAGCACAGTTTTCCATTTGTAGGCAGCACAGGAGTTATGATTTTCTTAGAGGTAATACTTCTTCTTAAGTTACTCCAAGGCAAAGCCCTCTCACAATTATAAAAGTCTACGGGATTGGGACACACACTATCAAAAACAAAACAAAAAACAGGGGGGATTTCTCACAAAGAAGACACAGCAAAATCTTATCACTGTTTTCCTTTCCAATGAGGAATGCACCTGCTCTGTCTGATCAATAAAAAAAAAATGTAAGTGAAGTATCCCAGTTTACAAGAGTGTGATAGTCTAATTAAATGCAGGATTGACTTTAGAGCTTAAATTAGGTACTTGAAGAGGGGTGAAATCACCCTTAAAATGTGCTAGGTACATTTACATTTCTTAATCAGATTGCTTTCTTCTCCAATGCAATTCCCAGAGGCATTTGAAAAACAAGGAGGACAATATTATACTGGGCTAATCAAAACTTTGTTTCCTAAGTAGGTCAGATTTTGAAACAAAATCTTGAAATCTATGCAGTGTTAGAGGAGGAGGGGAATCTTGGATGTACAGCCAAGGTGCTAATCACTTTTTAAATAAAAAAAGACTTTTGCATGAATGCTAAATGTAGCGCTTTAAAATGCACAGTCATACACCTGGGGCTGTTCTTTCACTCTCATTTTAATTCAGTTTTTAATAACCAGCTGAATTTTAATTAATTAGATTTCTTTATTCACTTACAGTTCCTATTTACCAAAGATTTGGCAGGGGGGTAGGCGCTCTGTCTCATTATGCCATACAAATCTATTATGTTCTTAAGTCTCCTTTATACAAGTAGATAAGGCATTACCCCAAGTTCTAAGTGAGGTTTTGCAAGCTGACCAACTGATCCCTTCTTGATCTATATCAAGTACTGTTGTTAATGGGATATATTGGGCAAAGTCCAAGCATTTTGAGGTGGCATACCATAATCCATATCATACTTACAAATGCACGAGTTGTGAAATAAGTGTTTGAGTTTAAATTCTGAAAACGTGGTTAAATGCCTGTACTGCAGGAACTCACTCACAAACCACAATGTTGTGAGTTCAATAGCAGCCAGGGGCTCAGGCTCAACTCAGACCTGCATCCTTTCAAGGTTGCTAAAGTGAGTACACAGCTTGTTGGGAGTAATTAGCTTACACATTGTAAACTGATAAGCAGTATAGAAATCTGTTTACTATTGCTATTGCTAAAATCCATTTCTGTATTTCTTAAATTTCAGCATGGTTGATACTGGGGCCTTTCTAGCATACCACCCCATATATCTCCTCCTCTTTGCTATTTTCATTTAATGCAACATCTACACTGGAAAAGAATACTTTTTTGTTTGATCCTCTAAAAATATAATCCTATCAATGTTTTAATTTTTAAGAAATATCTAACAGTACAACACAGCTGCAAGAATAAGCCTATTCAATTTAAAATTTATTTTTCATATTTGGATTTTAGGGTACCATCCCTCAAACCAGCTATTCTTTCCTCCAACCCACACAGAAGTTGAAATAGAGAAGGTTCTGGCCCAGCAACACAGAAAGTGGTGCATGTGAAGCATATTCTCCATGAGAAAGAGTCAGTTCTATAATCTTGGCACCATCAATGAAAAGGCCTTGTCTCACCATTCAGCAAGATGACTGCAAGCAGTGCAAGAAACAGAAAAAGGCCTCAGATGACAAAGTAAAGGATGAGGAGTCTCACATAGAAAACTTTCACACAGCTTGACCCCAGACTCCTTAAGGCCCTGTACAGACCGCCTCAAATGCTGGCCTAGGGGTGGAGTCAGGTCCAGATGATGTACATCCCGACTCCGCCCCCAGGGCACCTTAACGCCGCATGCCACTCCACATGGCGCACAGCATCATGATGCTTCTCCGGCACTGCATCCATGTGATGCAGCACAGAAGGAGCGCCGTATAGCCATGGTACTATGGCACCCTTTCAAGGGTGCAAAAAGGAGCCACTTTCTGTGTCTCCTTTTACGCCCTTGAAAGGCTGGATGAGAGTCATGGCATGTGGCTGCCAAAGCCCTGACCTGGCTAGGAAAGGGGTGGCATCCCACCGCCCCTTAAGGGCTGTATGTACAACCCCTAAATTCTTTATGGACAGCATGCAGCACTTTGAAATAACAAAAGCTAGTAGAGTTCAAATATTGCAGTAATATGAAGTTGAAGGCTTTCATGGCTGGCATCCATAGTTTTTTGTGGGTTTTTTGGGCTATGTGGCCATATTCTGGAAGTGTTTCTTCCTGACGTTTCAGTAATATACTCTAGAAAGTATCCTGTTCCTAGCAGATTCCCTGGCTACTAGACTACATATCCGTAGCTTCAAGTGTAAGGGAGAATTACAGGCTTTTAAAACAGATATCCCTATTTTAGAAAAGTAGACAACCACATCCTTCCAGATGTTTTGGGGCTAAATTTCCCTCCAGATGATGTAGGCTTACAACGTGCACATATGGATGGTGCATTCACCATCCTTGATTTAATGTTACTTTCAACTATTTACAGTTATGCTGTAAAGTGCCACAAATGTAACAATATATTTCTTTCACACATATTATTAATACCATATCTAAAATTGTCTAAATATATTGAGTGATAAATGTGATTGTAAAAGTTTTAGGACAAAATCATTGTATAATCATAGACTACATACATCTGAGTAAGCTACTATGGTTCCAGAACAAGAGACAAAAATTCATCTGCTGCTATAATGTGTCTTAACAAAGAACTGCTAAGTCATTTTATAAGAAAGTAGATATTAGAGTGGACTTAAGGAATGATCCTTAAAAAGAACTAGGGCTGGCATCCTGTTGGATAGTCTCTACTAGAGTAGGTACATTCAATTAATTATTAAATGCTGATTTTTTAAAAAATGTTAATATAAATGCATGTTTCTGAGGCTTCTATAGACAACTGCCCCCCAAAGGCCCCGGCGGCAATCAGCGGCAGGACCGGGCTGGGGCCGGCCCCAAGGCCTCGCCGGGCCGCATCCGGCCCACGGGCCGCAGGTTGCCTACCCCTGGTCAAGACAGAATGTGGAAAAAAGAATGGTTTCCATTTGGCACAAAGTTCTGGCACTGTATATGTTTAACTTGAACGCTGAATATATCATATGCAAAGCAGGATTAGACTCAGAAGAAGGAGGCCTGACAATTGGAGGAAGGAACATCAACAATGTAAGATATGAAGATGACACTATGTTTCTAGCAGAAAACAGCAAAGATATGGAATGATTACAGAAAAAAGTCACAGAATAAAGTACAAAGGCAGATTTACAGTTGAACATTAAGGGAAAAAAATAATGACAGTAGATGATTTACAAAACTTTAAGGTAGACAACAAAGTCACTGAAATAGTTCAAGATTTTTCCATACCTTGAGTCAACCATTAATTACAATGGAGACTGCAGTCAAGAAATCAGAATACTAGAACCTGGAAGGGCTGCTATGATGGAACTAGACAAAATCATGAACTGTCATATCATGGAATAATAAAGCTAGGATGATCCATGCCATCATATTTCCAGTCTCCATATATGGTTGTAGAAGATGGACAGTGAAGAACATTGATAGGCAGAAAATGAGTTCATTTGAAATGTGGTGCTGGAGAAGGGTTGCATGGATACCGTGAATTGCTAAGCAAACAAATAAATGGGTCTTAGAGGAAATCAAGTCCAAACTCTCCCTAAAAGCCAAGGTGAATAAAACGTCATACTGTGACATAGGTGATTATCACACGGGGATAAGAAATAGGAGAAAAGCGCTATGATCTCATCATGTTTGTACGATCGCAGGAAGATTTTCATACAACATCATACACATACCATATTTGTCCCATCATCAAAGCATCATGCCAGTGCAACTTCTCATTAATGACAAAAAAGCATTAGCTTGCCAATAGAGCTTCATTAGTACTATCACAAATGTGTGAAAGGCAATCACGTTTCAATAGTGCCATTGAGAATTCGTCATTAAACTTTCAGGAAATAAATTGAATCTCCCAGTCTCCCAGTGTATCATTCAGTAGAATCACTTCCTGTGTCACACTTGTGAGAGTTCTTAGCAGCGAGAGATTACTCTTTTTTTCCTCTCCAATCACAACCATTTCTTTCGATGTGCGGAATGTAAAAGTGATATTTTACTGTTTGTGAATCATTAATGTCCCATTATTACAACACTGTGTGAAAATAAGTGTTGCAGTTTCACCACTGTATCGTTCTTGTTATTAATGTTAAAATAATGCTATTAAAGTGTAAATAGCCCTTGTATGATGATTTCTATAAGTATCATGAGACATCTCATAAGAAAAGACAATAATGCTTGGCAAGGTGGAAGGCAATAGGACAAGAGGAAGATTGAATTTCAGATGGATAACCTCAATCAAGGAAACCAAGGCCCTGAGTTTGCAAGACCTGAACAGGGCTGTTGATGATGGAGTGGAGATCTCTCATTCATAGGGTCATCCTAAGTCAAAGTCAACTTGATGGCAGTTAACAACACCAAATTCTAATCAGTACTACAGAAGAATTTAGATTTCATTATCCTTAAATGTCTTGCTCTCTGAAGACCTGATATTGCATTTGGCATTCTCCAGTACAAAAGTACAGAAAATGCAAGAAAGTCTGGTGTAGAGACTTGGAGCATTTTAAGCACGTGGACACATTACAATTTTTAGAGAAAATGTTTTTTTAGAGAAACTGGCTGCAAAAAGAATTGAAGGGCATCACAAAATGGCTGCCAGCAGTTGTGGATAATCAAGAAATATATTAATAGAACATAACATAATTTCACAGAAAGACAAAGTGGAGGTGTTAGAAAGCAAACACACTCCTTTAGAACCAGGACTGGGGAGTAGGAGTAAAGAATAAAGGGGTAAGAAGTATTTATAGAATATTTTTTACCTCCTTATTCCTATTATTATATAGTACATGCAAATGTACAATATATTGCACTAGGGAAGGGGCTGGGAGGCAAGGAGACACACACACACACACAGCCTTGCAAAGCAAGTGGGGCTTTTTCCCAGGGCTGGGGAGTAGGAGTAGGGAGTAAAGGAGTAAGAAGGGTTTTTTACAGGAGTAAGAGTAACATTAAGAAAAAATATCTTGCTCTGGAATAGGACAAAGAGTACAAACCTCAAAATCACCTAGCCCTGTTTAAAAACAATAAAACTGAACTGAGATTGCATCTATTCAGCATGGCTTGATACTACTTTAGCTGTTATGGTTCCATCCTGTGCAATCCTGGAACTTTTAGTTTGGTGAGATCTTCAAAGTCATCAGGTAGAAAGCAGCTATGTTTTAATTCAGATAAGCGCTCTGAGCAAGCAACTTTTTAAACTACAATACAGACTCTTCAAGAATGGAAATATGCTAGTAAACATGGTATCAAACAGCTTTGTAGTGTAGATGTACTCTGAGCAGACATAGAAGACTGGAAGCCAGCCAGCTTCTTTCCCCAAGCCTAGATGGAAACCTAGCTGTTCTTGGCTAGAATTATCTTGGATACTTACACTGACATAACAAGGTGTTATGCCAGCATAACTAACTTTAAAGACATTACACAGACAGCATCAAGTACCTCCCTGAACTATGTTTTCCCCCCCTGGGTGCATAATGCCAGCCAGAAGGTACATGGGTATAGCTCAGACCCCCCAGCAAATGACTGGCTGTGAGGGATGTGCTTCAGTGCAGTTTTGGTTTGGGTTGTGCATCCAGAGAAAAGAGCAGTTTTCATTTGCTAGCATAAGAATGCTGGTAGAGGATGACATAATGCCAGTGTTCTACCAGAATCTCAGCCCAAAGACTATAATAGCTTGGGAATAAAACTATCATGCAAACATGGACTTTCCTACATTTAATCAAGATGTTCATGCTGTAATAGATGTCAGCAAAGTTTTGCCAGCTATTATCACCTCCACATCCATTCATTCCATTCTTTGGGGGCGGGGGCAGTTTGCAGCAATTTCTTGGATTTGTACTAGGTCTGTTCCAAGGGTGGTTGCTTTCTTTCTAAAGCAGGGCATTGTTTGTTGAGATAATCCTAAAATTTGAAGGTCAAAATTTTCTCTTTTCCGAATTTAAAAAATGTATATATAGTACAAAGTGGAATTTCACAGATGCACAATAGTACTACAACTTTTAAAAAAATGGAGGAAGAGAAGGGAACATATTGTTTCACTATATGTCAGAATTAAAAAGAAACCCACTTGAGTGTGGGAGCAATATGTCTAAGCTGGTGCCAAGAACTGTCAGAAAATACTCCAGGATGACAAAAACATTGTTTGGATATTTTTAAAAACTTACAGTAATAAATACAAAACAGGAGTTACAGCAATAAATACTACAACCTCTTGATGGAGAAGCCCTGCAATATAGTAATCATTCTTCAGATGAACACTTGCTGTTCTATATAAAAGGAATATGATACTTAGGGTAAAGGTAGTCCCTTGACATGAATGTCTAGTCGTAACCGACTGTAAGGGGCAGTGCTCATCTCCACTACTAAGCTGAAGATCCAGCATTGCCCAAGAACTGCTCTGGTGGTTATGTGGCCAGCATGACTACACCGAACACTGTTACCTTCCCACCAAAGTGGTACTTATTTATCTACTTGCATTTGCATGCTTTCAAACTACTAGGTTGGCAGAATCTGGGACTAGGGACAAGAGCTCACCCCATCATGCAGCACTCGGGCCTCGAAATGCCAACCTTCTGATCTTCCTATCATCAGAATTGGCATCTTAACCACTAAGCCATCACAACCCTACTTAGGCCTCATTTTAGTTTAATTTCTTTTTTAAAAAGAGTAGGTAAATTATGTTATTACTGCCATTTGTTTTAGGAAAGTAGATTCATCCTGTACTCTTGGAGCCAGACTATACCTCACTATGTTTATTTCATGCAAAAAAATTAGAAACCCGGCATGAGTTTTCTTAAGAATTTGTGACTTTAAAAAGCAAGACATTAAAAGTAAAGACAATAAAAACACCACAATTGTTCTAGTACTCATCTTAGAAGATTATCGCACTGCGTTCTGAAAACGTTCCTATCATCACGTGATGAAAACGGTCCTGGAATGGATATTACTGCATTAGCAATCTAGAACGTGATCAGAACGTGATCAGAACTGCATTTTACTGCACAGCAATTCCTTTTTCTTGAAACCGTTCCGAGAACATATTCCACCAAGGCCGAGAGAAATCCATTCTCTCATTCCTCCATCTCCTGATTGGCTGAAAGAATGACAGGCAGGGAGGCAGGGAGGCAGGAAGGCAGGCAGGCGAGCGACTGCAGTGAGGGAAGGTGTGTGTGTGAGAGAGAGAGAGGGGAAGAAGGAGGGAGGGAAGAAAGGAAAAAGGGAGGAAAGGTGGG
>NC_056527.1:38123964-38232408 GCF_019175285.1 Sceloporus undulatus | reverse complement strand
GTGTTTTCTTTTCCTTCCTCCTTCATAAAAGAAAACATCCAGTGACAGGATACAAACTGAAATTTGTCAAATGACCTTTAAATCAGTGTTTCTTAAACTTTTTGATCTTCCTTCCATCTTTATTCTACTTTCTCCCCAGGAAAAATGAATGTAAAGAACTCTCATACAGGACTGACTATATGCTTACAGTCCTCCAATATGAGTATATATTTCTGTAAATTGGAGTGCTAGTTCCACACTGTAATATTCTATAACTCTGCTTCTCAGGCTATCCACTGTGGGGAACCAGCAGTTATTTATCTATACAAAAAGTAGTACTGTAGTTCTGATGGAGACAGCCAGTCTCTGCAGGCTAAGAACTCACACTCACACTCAAACAACCACTTAGGTTGCATCTGCACTGCAGAAATAATCCTGTTTGACACCACTTTAAAAGCAATGGTTCAATACTATGGAATTCTGAGAAATTGTGGCTCCGCTCTGGTGCCGCAACAAACTACATTTCCCGTAATTCCACAGCACTGAGCCAGGGCAGTTAAAGTGATGTCAAACCAGATATTTCTTGTGTGGATGCAGGCTTAGCCAATCAAATGTGCAGGACCATAGGAAGGGCTACTTCAGCCTGGAAATGGACATTAAAGAGCCCTGGTAGTGCAGTGGTTAAAATGCCTGTACTGCAGCCACAAGGCTGTGAGTTCGATCCCAGGCATGGTTCCAAGGTCCACTCAGCCTTGTATCCCTCCCTGGGTCGTAAAATGAGTACCCAGCTTATTGCAGGCAATTAGCTTACACATTGTAAACTGCTTAGGGAATGCTTAGTTCACTGATAAGCGGTACAGAAATGTACTTCCTATTGCTGTTATAGTGAATCAGCCTACCATACTAATGAAGAGGCTAACAGCATGATTTGTGCTTTTCCAGAAATCAAGTCCCTTTATGTTAAATGAACCTTGAGTAAGGTGAGCTATCACAGGATAGCAACTTAAGCAATATTTAACCTAGTACTTACTGTAGCATCTAATAGTTTATTTCTGCTTCCTTTTAAAAATACTATATATAGTTGCTAGTGTCTTCCCACCTCCACAGTCACAAGAAGAAGAAGAAAGTTGAAAACATATCACTCTCTGTTCATATATTAATATCAAGAGGGCATCTATAGCCTCTAACTGTGCTAATTAAGGAATTCTATGGACAATTCTATGGTCTTTCAAGACACAGAATGTGGGATTTCCTAAAAATAAAATGTTGTTCTTTATGTCCTAGATTGAAACCAGTTTTCATAAAATGGTCTTCACACAAGCAAGCTATCCCTTCATATGAGTCAGTAAAAAGATATGTCTGTATTTTGCAACAAAAAGCAGAAAAAAGAAAAGAAATCTCAACCTTACGTTGACATACATTTTGGTGACTGATTTTGACAAAACTCATGCTCCAAACTTGCTTATTTCTAAGACAACCAGTTTTTTTTTTATCAACTGCATGTACCTCCACCCATCATCATATTATAAGGGCTTGGGACATGTAATACATAATTGACTAATCCTGTTTCCCTCAGCAGCAAGACGTTTCAGATGAAGAGCGATCAGTTTTATAGCGCATATTTTGGTGATAATGTTATTATGCCAGCCTAAAAGACACAACATTCCTTGTAACAACTTTTGAAGCTAAGTATATTTTAGTTATATTTTGTCTAGCAAAAGCAAATGTTGGGACCAGGATACTCCATTTACCCAGCAGTTCCAACCTTGGGTGGAAGAGGGCTACCTGTATCTAAACTCCTACTTCTCTTTAGGGACTTATCTCGCAAATAGCAAAAAAGGCTGCCCATGAGATGATCTGAAATTGGACAATGAGATGTTGATGATAGGTTGCAAGAATTTCCACTGTACAAAGTAAATTTGCTTTTAATTCTTTTCATCTGAAAATATTCTTTGATGGAAATGTCACTTTTATGTTTCATGTGCATTTTGTAAAATGTACATGAACCCATGCTTAATAGCATTGGGAACATTCTGTCAATCTGCTGTAATTTTTATAAACTTTCCACACACTCTTCTTTTTGAAGGGTGACATTTTTTTCCTTGCTAATATTGTTTCCTTTATTTTCACAGAATGATCTGACCTCATAATCCTACAACTGGCTAAAAAGGCAAAATATGATATGACTATTTAATCAAAACTATGACATCTCAGTGAAGCTTTGGAAATGAAATACATAGTGTCTAGAACACGAATGTTTGCTTTTCTTTTCTTCAGCAAATTAAAATTCTTAACCTATACATAGGCATCTGATATTAGCAACTCATGCACAGGAACAGAATACTGATAGGAAATGCTTAACAGGATAGGATAAATTCCAAAGTCAATATTGAATATGTCATCAAAAAGGCACAGAAATCTTTGTGCAAGAAAGGACTAAATTCTTTCTATAATCCTGTTACCAAAAATGACTATTGCAAACTTTCTTCCACAACTGATGATTGGCCAGAAAGGGTTGGCTACCATGACCATCTGAAAACAATTAAAAGCCTGGAGTAGAAAGAGACAATAACATTTAAGATCACGGGACTAGTTCCTAACAGGGTAAATTTAAATTGGGCCAGATATTGCATTCAAATAAGAAATGACTGGCTGGAGATGGGAAGATGTCATTTTTTCAGTTCTAAATAATCCCTTTCCTAGATTTGTTGCAAAATGTTGTAGAGAGTAATATTTTCAAATGTAGCTCATGAATTAAGACATGTTTAGGTTCATAAACATACCTTTGGTCCCTGATGTGGCTGCCAGATTGCTGCCTATTGTCGATCTGAGCATGTAATTCTGCTTTTGTTCCAACAACATGGGTTATACAATTGTTTGTTACAGACTGTGCTTAACACCGCATTATTTACTCAGTGCTTAACTTTTCTATTTATAAGTCACAGAAGTACTTAAGGCAATCTATTTCAGTACTTTTGAATGAAAGTATCCATTATGTTCCAATGGTCCTACATTATTACTACAAGTTATAGGTATTACCAGCATGAACTAAATTGTACCATACCACCATTCATTCTGAAACTGTTACTCAATAGTATTCCTTCCTGGAGGTGTTCTATTCAACTATACATACAGTATTTTGAAAGAGACTCATCCCAAGTTACTACGGATATTTATTATAAAAATATCAAACATATTTTTGGCCTATAAATATTTTGAAATCTTCTTAAGCAGTCTATAAGAAATATTATATATACACACACACACACACACACACACTGTATAATAACAGTAGATCTAGAAGTATGAATTCTACAACAGCAAAATAAATAAGTGTGCTATTTACATTTGGTTACATTTTATGGGACTAAATTGAAAGATTTAAACAGAAGAGAGTACTGTATATACTTGACTATAAGTCGACCTCATATATACATACATACATATATATATATATATATATATATATATATATATATATATATGTCAAAGGTAGGTTACAGATTTTCATATGGCTCATGGATAACTCAAGGGTAAAATGTAGGGCCATATAACAAAGGTTCTAAAAGATGAAGCAAAGGAAAACAGTGTCAAAGAATTCAAGCAGGCGCAACTGTTTGAGCTCATCCTAAAGGCTGGTGGCCAGTGCTTCCAGGACAGAGTAGAAAGGTGGCCAGTGCTTCCAGGACAGATTACACTTTTGCCTTTTACCAGGGGATGGTTCCTTTTTTAAAAAAATAAGAGTTAAAGTACATTTCTGACACTGACCCGTGAATAAGTCAATTCAGTTTTAGTTTTTTTACTAAAATTTCTACTTATGCATCAGATTATACAATAGCCTACACACCACAGCTCATGCTTATATGCATGTACATTTGGAAACAGAGCATAAATCTTTGTTTTCCTACAGCACAAATAGACTTACATGTGCATACACAGAACTACGCACATATGTGATCCAGTGAGGTGTAGTGACATGAGCACTGGACTAAGGATTGAAACTTGGCTCAGCCATGGAAACCCACCGGGTGACCTCGGGAAAGCCACACTTTCTCAGCCTCACAGGATGGCAATGGCAAACCCCCTCTAAAGAAACTTGCCAAGAAAACTCTGTGATAGGGTTGCCATAGGTCAGAAACAACTTGAAGACACAGAATAACAACAAACACAGGCTAGTATACTAACACTACTGTCCTTGTGAGAAACGTGTACTTCAGAAAACTAAAAAGGCAGAGATTGCTACTGAGGCTCCAAAGGAGGGTATATGCCGTGACCATCTTAGTTTAGTGTCATTGAGTATCCTATCTTTTCTCAGTCCTTCATAAGAAACACTTCTTAGCTGAATTTTATATTCACTTAAATAATTGCTTTCATATGCATATCCTTTTCATGTTGTGAAGAACATAGGTTTGCCTTTAAAATACCTGGTTAATTTGGAAATATTATGCAGCCATCAGGTTAGAAGTGAATGTCATATTTACCTAGTTCTCATATAATCAAAGAGCCCGTTCACTGCTATTCAATGTTTATCTTTCCCCTTGATACATCTACTAGTGAAGAAGGAGGATGTTGCCATATATTTCAGGAAAGTAAAGGGAGGTTTCTAGATATTTTCTCTAGCAAAAACCAGATCCTTTCTACTATTAGTGATAGGACTGATGTTCATTATTCTGGAGCCCTGCCCTATATTGTGCAAACCATGTATTTTATGACAGTGGAAACAAAGATGAAACAACCAACAGCCTTGAAAAGTATTCTGTGAAGCAGGTCAGAATGATCAGTTATGTATATCATCCCATCAAGCTGTAAGATGAATTGCCCCATGCTCTCAGTGAAGCTACTGTCAATGTTCAGAGGGTGGCCATAAGGGAGAAGACCTTCTCAATGGTGGCTAACGAATGATCTCTTAGGAAAGTTAACCTGATACTGTTGTCATTTCCATGACAAGCTAAGTGGATTTAGTAAATGTTTATTTTTATTCTCCCAGGCATTTTAAGATCTAATAGTACGTAATTATATATTTTAATATTTTTGAACATAATGTGGAGCATTTATAATCAAGTCAAATTTTATCTGCATCAAGCCAATACAACGGTACATGCCCATATTGCTATTAAGCAAGTCTACCGTATATATTTGTTTATAGGTCGAAAATTTATGCTCAAAAATTGACCCCAAAATCCCAGATTGACTTATTTATGGGTCAGTATGGTAATATGATTGCAGCTCTTTCAGATTTCCCCATGTGGTCTGCAGAAGGTTTAAAATGTTTTGGTTAACTTATGCATTTCACATGTACATATTGTTAGTTTTGTTACTGTTAAGTCTGCTAAAACATGTTGAACTGATCTTCCCTTTTTGTGGTGTAGGAACCTGTCCTTAGTCTTTCCATGATATTTTCCCCATTGGTACCAATTTTTCTGTTAAAGAACTAAAGTCCAGCAACCCATTTACTTCATTAACTGTAGTACACCTGCACTGTGCATTCAATTTTTAATAATGTTGGGGAAACACACTCTTAGATAGTATGTCTAACCAAAGATGCCATCAAAACATCCTTGAAACAACCTGTATTAAAGTTCAAATACGAAACATACTAAATATGTATTCACTTATTCGTTTATCTATTTGACTTGTATCCCACCTTTCTCCCATAACTGGGTCTCAGCTGGCTCACAACAAAATTTAAAAATGTATACAGATAAAAATAGATTAAAACATCAAACATGGTTAAACAAGTGCTAATATTAAATCACAATGAGAATAAAAACAAATTTTAAACACATTAATGGTTTTAGAAAATTCAGCAACAATCTTTTGAAAGCTCTTTCCTCAACTGATAATTGCCAAAACTGCTAGAGTAAAAAGGTCTTTGCATGCCAGAGAAAGTGCAACAGGGATGAGGCCAATCTAGTTTTCCTTGAAAAGGAGTACCAGAGCCTGGGAGCAGCCACCAAGAAGGCCAATAAGGGTGGCAGGACCAAAAGCAGGAACTTCTCAGAAGGTCTCAAAGCCTTGGCAGACTCATATGGAAGAATTCAGATAGTCTGGAACCAAGCTGTAGATGACTTCATAGGTTGTAAACAGAATTTTAATTTTGCTTTAAAAAAGACTAGTGGTCAATGAAGCATTTGTAACAAGGGAATACATGTAATATGTTATATGCAACCACTGCCCTTCAAACCAGCCGAGGTTTCTGTATAATCCTCAAAAGCAGCCACGCATAGAGCATGTTAATTTCTTAGAATGTAACTAAGGCATGTATCATAAACATTTTGGGAACGCACTCATCTCATAGAAAGCAATATGCTTTCATAGCTGAGTCCCCTTGCCATTCTATTTGACTTCTCATAGGTAACTACTCTTGTATGCTAATCACTCATGGGACAGAATGCTGGACTAGATAGACATTTGGTCTAATTTAGGATGTTCCTTTTATGTCCTTTTCCAACATAACACACAGAAAGCTTCACAGCAGCTACTGTTAAGACTCATCAAAATGTGTATCATTGTACAGTCGGCCTTCGCCTTACGCGGGGATCCATTCCGGATCCCTCCGCGTAAGGCGAATTCCACCTATGCTCAAGCCTCATTGGAAACAATGGGGCTCGTGCACAGCAGCGCGGCAGTGTGGCGGCACGCGGGGCGCAACGGGCAAGTGCGACCATTCAATTGAATGGGACGCGCTGCCCCTTCCGCCCCATGCACGCCCCGCAGCTTGAGTGCGTAAGCTCAAGTCCGCGTAAAGCGCGCCTGCGTATGACGTGGGCGCTCTGTATATACAAACTGAACATATGTATTGCTGCTAATCCCTATTTATTAAATGAAGTGTAAAGATTACCAGTAGATTACTCAAATTTTCCTTTTCTCTGCAATGGAGTGGCAAGTGATGGCCAGGTCAACTTGGACCAGGAGACTCAGTCTTCACAGTAACAATATGCAACAAATCATGCTTGTTCAGAACCAAAACAGTACATTAACTTTAACTAGTTGGCTGCCTAGACTTCAATAACTTTTTATATTTGTTCCACTATATAGAATTTAGCTTCAGTGTAAAGCAAATTAACTTAAACTAGTTGGCTAATTAGACTTCTGTAACATTTTATATTTGTTCTACTATGCTTAAAAATTCCCAGAGGCTGCTCTGAATTGTTTCTCCCCTGTCCCCTGTATTCTTGTTTCACTTCATCTCTTCTTAGTATGTTGTGCATTTTACATAAGCACTGACTTGTAAAATAAAAGCAGTACTGTTATTGTCCTGCTGTGCTACTCTGAAACAATTCATTCCCCTTATTGAGATAAAGTATGAGGATGTAAGCTGAGCCTGAGTGGTGGGGGGTCAGATTACAGCCTCATAAAGCATCACAACAGTTCCATTATCACTTGTAATCATTATCATTACTTCACTTGCAGCCATACAGATACTTCTAATCTTAAATAGTCCTTGCTTTTGTATCTTTCCGAATCTCCCATCCCATGCTGTGAAATTAGCATCTTCCATTTTCACCAGTGCTTAATGTAATCACAAGTTAAAAGCACAAAGCTCTAAGAATTGTTCATTTCTATAGTTGCCCATGCAAGTTTTTCTAGTTTAGACTAAACTTAAAAACAACTCACTGAAATGACAAAAGATAGTACAGTCAGCCCCTCTGTATCCATGGATTCTGCATCCATTAATTCAACCATCCATGGCTTGCATTTTTTTAAAAATAGCAAACCTTGATTTTGCCATGTTATATCATGGACACCACTATGAGCCAGAGCAGTGAAGTGGTTTGAGTGTTGGACTATCACTATGGCTCACGCTGGTGTCCCAGGCACATATGCATGCAGCCAAATACCCCTCCCAGCTGCCCTGCCTGGCATCAGAAGAGGAGAACAAAGAGATCCCATGCAGATGTGCTTGGGAAAGTTTGGAAGCAGCTTTAAGGGAGCAACTGGAGCTTGCTCTGCTGAGGAGCATGCAGAAGGGGACAAAAAGAAGAGGAAAAGTAGGATAAGGGAGAAAGTGAGACACAGAGTAGTATTCAAATATGTTTGTTCCCTATGGTTCTGGAAGGTGCCCGTGGGCAGCCATGACTGGAAAGCCAGCCAGTGATAGCAGCAACACAATGCTAACTGACAGCCTAGTGTAGGATTTCAAGACCCATGAGGATGTACCATGGTATGACCAACAGGACATGCAGCAAAGTCAGGGAGGGTGAAGTCAAATGGCAGGAGGAGGGAGGGCAGCTCTCTGGTTACATGGGGGCTATTGGGGTTTAGGGTGTTGGGTGGGATGTTGGGGAGAATTAAGGTGAGCTTCTGAGTGCAACCAAATAGAAATGTTGACCATTTATTCAACAGGTATGGGTCTAAATTGCTATAGATTTGGTATTTCGATGATTTTTCATTTTTGACAGTACCCTGTTCCCTAACCTGTCAAATAAGTGGGGGACACCTGCAGTTTCTTGCCGGGCATAAAATTATGATGTCTGTCATGGCTAAACAGCACACTACATTATATAAGAAATGAGTTGTTTAAGAAGTCATGTGCTTTCCCATTCTCGATCAGGACAAATGAATCTATGGGATGTTTAAATGTTCCCCTATCCAAGTTTTTAATTCAAAATTGATTCTCCCCTCCACCCCCTTGCACTGATGCAAATAGAGAGGATTCCTTTTCATTGTTGCTCTAGTTTTTTCATTTGTTCTCTTTCTCCCACAAGTGGATAGTGTGGAAGTTTTGAAATAAAAAACATTGAATAATGGAGCCTGTTTTAGGAGCCACCATGGCAAAAGAACGGGTTGCATTTATAGCGCAGCAGCTGCTTCATGAAAAGTTCGCTGACAATGAAAGCTACACATGCCTTCAGTGGACTTGACGTCCAAGCATTCCCTGGAGTCAAGATGTACCTGGCCTGTGAAGCAGCTGTACTCAGTTCTACATCTGGAAAGCTCTGGGTGTTTTAGGTCACCAACCTGAACAGGAATCTGGCATCTGAAATGCAGCACACAGAATACAATTTACCATTCAATAGGCAAAAACAAAGAGTCATATTCTTAGTATTGCATGAAGCCTGATTAACCCATAAACCTCATATTGCTTGCCAATCAAAGAGGCTGATATTTCACATTCCTATTCTTTAATATGCCCGGAGGTTCATAACCAATGGCAGTTCACTAAGATAACATCCCAACTGAGACACAGAAGTTTCTATCTCAAGCCCATACTTAGTGACACAGAGACTTCTCAGTCCTTTAGCAACAGTAACGAAGGAGAAATACACATACGGAACCACCTAAGAAGCTGCCTTATGAGTCAGACCATTTATTTATTTATTTATGGTATTTATACCCCACCATTCAGCCCTAAAGACTCTCTGAATGGCTTACAATGGTTTCCTGCCCTCGGGCTTACAATCATGGTCTAGCTAGGCTAGTATTGTCACATGTGACTGGCACTACCCCTTCAAAGTTTGAGGCAGATTCTTTCCCAGATATACCTGGAAATCCCTGGTATTCTCAAGTGATTTTTCATCCAGTGACTCACTAGGCCCAACCACTTTCGCCCCCTGAAATCAGACAAGACTAGGTGTGTTCATGATGGTATACCAATTTATGAGACAACATATTACCCTGTTGGTGAAAGAGTCTCTCATGCTACACAATCTGAAAGCCAGTAGCACACTATTTCCCATTTAGAAATATATCTACAAGCAAAACTTATCCTGTTTCAAAAAGCTAATCCAGATCATGTCCTTAAATAGAGCTTAGAAGATGATGATAAAAAATGAAATATTTCTAGCACAGGAGTATTGGATGCATGCAGGGATACAAAGAAAGGAATATATTATCCCAGGGGACTCTTCCATATTTTCCTCAGAATTCTGCAGGGTAAAACAATTAGTTAACAGATAGTTTCACTGAAATAGCTTCTAGTTATAATGGACACCATTTCAGGGCAAGAGCACCCCACACTGAGTTTAGGGTAGGCTTTTCAGACTGTTCATCCAAATCTATACCTAATCCAGGTTTCCTGGTGGTGTTTTTTAATTAGTTCTATCTTCTACCCTTCTTTTCCTTTAATTGCACATTAAAAGCAAATTAATGGAAAGTGAAGAATTAGTCACATCCAAATTTTTTTCCTTTGTTCTGCATCTTTAGAAATGAAATATGAAAGCCACCCCATGTGATAATTAAATCCCTAAATATTCTTTAAATGTTGCCTTTTATACAGAATTAGGAAGCAGCCTGTTGAAAGATCATAAGTAACGTAGAGTGCTAAAAGTGAAAACTGGAGATTTTCAGCATAAAATAAAATGCATTTAACTAACAACAACAAAATCTTACACTACAATATTTTAAGGACTTTCCATGCTCACCTAAAATACAAAATGCTGAGAAATTGCATCTGCTAAAGCCCATGTCCATAACACAGGTGTGCAATTTAGCTAATATGAATATGGCATGAGAATCTGTGCTGTGATTAGTAGAGATGTGATGGCCTGGGGGGGGGGGGGGAATTGGGGGGGAAAACCGAAAAAATTTTTTTTTTTTTTTTTTTTTTACCCTTACCTCCCCCCCCCCCCCCCCCCCCCCGGCCCCTGCCGGAAGGGGATGTTCATAAAGGATTTAAAGATAATGGAGGTGATGACTGGTTTGATCTGTTCTCTTCTACTGAGTTGGCCCTTCATATCTGTGAAGGTTCTGTTTCAGACCCCCTCCCACAGATGGCAAATTTTGCAGGACCTCAAGTCCCATTCTTCTCAATGGCAGTGCAATGTGCATATGGACATGTTTAGCAGAACAGGGCAAGGCCATAAGCAGATGCTCCAATTTGTGGCTGACAAACCCGTGGAAAGGAAAGGTCAACTATATTTGACAAAATATGTAGAACAAAAAATATGTTTTGTTTTAAAAGGCATTTGACTATTACTCTCACAGAGATCTTACTACTTTGCTAGTAGAACTGTAAACTGAATGGACCATTTCTATTTTAGTTTATTGTCTTTATGGGAATTCCTTTATATTTTATTGACTTTCTAAAGTCAGCATGATAACCAAACAAATAAGTCTGCGAGACAGTCTTCTCCAATTTGGTACCAGTGCTTGGAAAAGTTACTTTTTGGGTTACAACTCCCCAACTCTCTGGTCATCATGGCTATTTCCACAATGGCTGGTGAATTCTGGGAGATGTACAGTCAGCCCTTCATTTCCATGGATTCCTTATTCACAGATACAACCACCTATGGCTAGAAAATATTTTTAAAATATACAAATTCCGAAAAGCAAACCTTGAGTTTGTGTAAGGGACACCATTTTACTATGTCATTGTATATAATGGGGCTTCAGCATCCACAGCTTTTGGTATCCACAGGAGTTCTTGCAACCAAACCCAGCTGATACCAAGGGCTCACTGTATTCCAAAGGTGTAACATCTCCAAGCTCTGATAATGCTCTCCAGTTGTGTTGATTAACAACTCTCATAATCAATAATTATGTTAACTGGTGATAATAAGAATTGTAATGCAACACATAGGTAGTGAATGGGGAATACTATTTGGGGTACTATGGAATACAGTAAGATTAGCTCGCATGAAAATTAGGATGGTTCTACTCACTATATATTAACTTTGTAGAATTTGGCATCTTAAATACGTACTTAGATGGTTAATTCTCTAAAATGTTGAAAAGCATCATCCAGAAGTTCTCTGCAACATATTTAAAAGGTAAAATAAAATATTTGCTATCTGATTGTAGGTTTTCAACTAGCACAGTAGACTTGTTATTCTAATTTCAAAGAAATCAAAACATTTCACTAGTTTCTGTACATCATTATACAGCATATAATCATTATTGCTCTAACTTACTATGACAAGAAGATCTATTGCCACTTTAAAATGTTCCATTCTCCTGATTAAAGATATGAGAAAGCAACAACAATTCAAAACTTGCAGCTGTGATTAGTAACATCAGTAAATTCTCAGAAATTTAATTATTAATATTATCTCTCTGAGCACCCAGACAACTTGGTGAATGCTCCTATCAAAGGTATTTGCATTTCTTTTGCCTTTGAATTGTTAGCATTTCCACTAGATTAGAAAACTTGAACAGGAATTTAAAGATATGGAAGCTCAATTCCTATGAAGCTGTTTCTGACAGCATTATTTTAAATTATTCAGGATGGAGATGCAAATAAGATCTTTAAGACTGCCATGAGACTTAAAATATAATTATTGTGACACAAGGAAAAAATGAGGAAAGTATTAGCATGAAGGCTTAAGAAAAATGTTCAAAGCCTGCAGTTCATCAGATAAGTACTTACACAGGGGTCGTGCTGCCTCTGAATCAAAGATTACCAGAAACAGTTTTAATGATTATCAAAAATGGTAGCGCAATAAATAGACGCTTCTAATAAGAATTCTTGAAAGAAAATAGTTATTTTTAAAAAAGAGTAGAGGAAAGATGACTGGGGGTTAAATGACTTATTGTTACTTGATGGTGAGAGGGTCTCAAATGGGATAAAAGGCAACTTTTTACTTTTATTGTATTATTGTATAAATATAAATGACAAATAAGCAATGCAATTTAAGTACACAGCCCTCCTGTCCAATCATGAAAAGAGTAGGTAGTAGGAAGAGCAAAAACTAAAAAATAATCTAATTTACATTTATTCATTATTCCATTTTAAATATTTTTAGGCCATTTACTATTTTTAAAAATATTCAAAGTGGTACAGGAATGCATTAAACATACATTAAAATCAAGTCCAAAAAGATAAATCCCATAAAAGCAATAAAACATACCAAAATACATTAAAGCATGGGATTGGAGAATCAAGTGCTGAAGGCTGTAGAATGCCTCTGAAAATAGTTGTATTTAGTAATTCTCAGAAACACGTCAATGCAGTTTTCACTCAAACAACAGTTCAAAGGATAGTTGTCACTAAACTACAGTGGTACACCAGAAGCTGGTTTTGGTGAGCCAAGGTGCTACAATGATTTGAATGACCAACTGAAATTTGGGAAATGCAAGTTCTAGTCCTCACTGAACCAACAAAACCCAGTGGTTGACCTTGTGCCAGTTACTCTCTCTTAGTGTAACATACCTCACCAGATTGTTCTTCTGAGGCTAAAGTGGGGAGGAAGAGAGACATGCATGCTTTCTGGAGCTCCATAGAAGAAAGGCAACAGATAAATGCAACATATAACAAATAATTGTTTCCAGATGATACTCCACAAGATATGACAGTTCCAGTAACAAAACTTTAACCATGTCTGAGTAGGTAATATTCACCCCATGCTATATTTTAGCATAGGTGTAATGTGCCTAGGCAGACCACTGAGTATCTTGGCTATTTTGCACCAGCTGCCACTTCTGAGAAAATCCCAAGGGTAATCCTATAAAGAGTCCATTACAGTAGTACAATCATAAGGTATTGGTTTTTATTATACAGTACTGGTTTACTTATACACCTTATACAATTAAATGAAATAGAAGTAAGAATACAAGTAAACAAAAACATGCTAAAAGTTATATTTAATATGCCATTAAACCCTCTAAAGAATTGAACCCATTTAAAATAGATCCATTTGAAAGCAAAAAAAAAAAAAAAAACCTGTACAGCACAATGAGAAAAGCCCTTTTTTGTAAAATCATTGATTCCCAAAAGTCTGCTAGTTTTTATGTTTGTTTTTTTTAAAAGGTCTTCATTTGCAGATACAAAGACAAGAAGGAGGGAGTCAATCGATCCTCCCAAGAAGGAAGCTTCAAAGCTTGGAAAAGATCCTTTCCCCATGTTTCACCAAAAGTGCCTCTGAGGGTGGCAGGGAGAGAAGCACATCCCCCAAAGATCTAGTCTTAGCAGGCTCATATGGACAGATAAGGTCCTTAAGATACCCTCAACCAGACCAGAGCGAGCTTTCTATGTGATAACCAGCACTTTGAAATGGACCACCCGAACTGGATCAGAAACAGACCAGGAGTTGGTGGAGCTGTTGAAACTAAGAGTTGTGCACTCCCTGTAATCAGCCTTAGTTAACAATCCTACTCCAGCTCTTTGTGAGCAGCTGAAGCTTCCAAACATTCTTCAAAGACAGATCCACACATTATAGTAATCAAAACAGGATATATGTCCAGGTCAGACATCTCTAGGAATGGACAAAATTGGCACACTAATTTTAAGTGTGCAACTGTATTCCTGCCCACTGTCAAAATCTGATCATTCAGGTTCTGTCCTGAATGTAGGAGTACTGTATAGGCAAAATGCACATGGGTCTTCAGGGGACATTTAACCCCATCCTTCTTCTATGGTTGGACATCACAAGAAATGTTCCACAGTCTCCACTGGCATAACCTGTCTGTGAAACGGCAAAGAACCAGATCTTACCAACATCAGCTTGAGTGTCCATAGCCTTATTAAAATCTACTCTGCTAGACATTTATATGCTGGCTTTGGGATTAGGTCCACACAGTATGTCTTTATGAATTCCATGCTTTAAAAAAAATATCTTCTCTTGACTCACCCTGAAGGGATAAACTAAAATAAATTAACATTTTTACTAGCTTCCTAATTAAAAGTGTCTGCTCCAAAACAAATATGTTTATCAAAACAGTTTGACTGGTAAAATACATTATTGAAGCTGCAGTCACCCAAATTACATGCTGTCTAAAGCAAAAAAAGGAGGGGAGCAAAAGCCATCTGGCTCATATAACTTACATTTTCTCGACAGCTTGCAGCTGGTTCTGATTAAGCAGCATCTCAAAAACTCGCAGAAATCTATTTTTATCTTTGCAAGTTTATTTTTAGAGTTTGCACATCCAAGGCACATGGTGTTTACATTAATAAATGAACAACCACCTAGAGTTAAGAAAGGGTTTGTGCAATTCTTATGGCATAGTTGCCAGTGGGAAGGATGGATAGGAAGGCTAAATAAAATATTGTGTCTTTTCTTAAAGATTTTACCAACACACACACACAAACACACAGTCCTCTTCTCCTCTGAATAACAGTCTAAAAAGAAAATCTCCTTCAAGATCTGGATGTAGATCAAGAACCAATTTTTTAAAAACTCTCATGAAAAACTAAACTAGATTCCATGATATATCAACGCAATTCCCCCTTCCCCCTTTTTCTTGTGTGCCTTTAAGTCACCTGTCAGCTTATGGCAACTCCATTAATTTCATACGGTCTTCTTAGGTGGTTTTGCCAATTCCTTCCTCTAAAATATAGCCTGTCATTTGTTGGTGGTCTCCCATCCAAGTACTAACCAGGGCTGACTCCGCTTCACTTCCAAGACCAGATGGGATCTGGTGTATTTAGGATATTTAGCCCCCTTTCTAAATATATTAAACAGTGACTGTCAGTATGTATCATCCTTTGGAGGCTTCAAAGAGACCACCAACCCTATTTGACTACTACTGTCAAAGGATGACAAAGGCTCAAACTAATAGCCAATGTCTAATTCAGAAGGATTAGCAAGCAGTTTCTGTTTACAGTAACTAAGGGTAATTCATACAGCCATACAGCCAAGATTTTTCTTCTACATAGTAATTACTTTCCAAAATCCATAGAAGAAACATTTATAGGAACTATTCACTAATAGGAAACATGCAGACCTCTTGTTGTTGCTGGACTACAGCTACATCAACCCTCGGCACAGGCTATGCTGGCTAAGATTAACGGAAGCTGAAGTCCAACAATCTCTGGAACAGAAACTAGTGGCAATTTCTACACTTGCTATGTATTCCAGTAGCCACTATCCTAACAACCATAAACAGTCTCTGCTGGCTATAACTGCCATAATAGCCTGCCAGACATCTCCCTGTAATTCTATAGCTGGATGCCAGTCAGGAGAGATAGCATGGCAAAGAAGAGAAGAATGGTGCTGTTTCCAGCACAGATCAGACCACATGCTTATACAGATGAAGTCTTGCAGCTCATCCCAGCTTCCAAGCTGTTATTAGTCAAAATGGTCTTAAATGTTCTCATCGGACTTTTACTGTAGCCACACAGTGTGTCTAAGAAGGAAGATTCAGGATAGCTGCTTTTGTTTATGCCTCTCTCGGAGGCTGGGGGAGAAGATCCCCATCCTGTTTGACTACTGTCTCTCAATACTGAACAGACCCTGAGCTGTTCTGCAGAGCAGAAGAGGGGCCTGGGCAGTTTTTGTCTGTGTAACGGGATCCATCTGAGAGCTTTCCCTTCTCCTGAGGAGAGCACTCAACCATGCTGTGCCACAACCTGTCCAAGATCAACCCACACATTTCAAAAACCATTCATTTTCATCCCAATATTGTCAGAATGAGGGCAGCACCCCTGCCTTTAGCCTGGTCTCATACAATAGAATGAAGTTCTACAATGCTAGTGTGGTAAAGTAGGCCTGTGCTTGTTGTTGTTAACTGCCCTCGAGTTAACTTTTACTCATGGGGATCCTGTAGATGAGACATCTACAAGATTCCCTGTCCTCAACTGTCCTACTCAGGTCCTGTTGGCCCAAGCCCATGGCCTTCCTAATAAACTCTTTTTGATATGTGGTCTTCTTCTCTTACTACTGCTTTCTACATTTCCCAGCATCATTGTATTTTCAAATGATCCATGCCTTCTCATGATGTGGTCAAAATATGACAGTCTCAATTTAGTCATCCTGGTTTCCAGGGATAATTCAAGAATGATCTGTTCTAGAACCCAATTATTTGTCTTCTTGTCCATCCATAGTATCTTCAGCACACTTCTCCATCACCATATCTTAAACTAGTTGATTTTTGTTCTATCAGCTTTCTTCCCGGTCCAACTCTCACATCCACACATTGTGATGGGGAATACAATCCTTGGATGAGACTCACTTAAATTATATATTTGCACTTTAGGGTCTTTTCTAGTTTGTTCATAGTAGCCCTTCCCATTCCTAGTCTCCTTCTGATTTCTGCAGTCTCCGCTCTGGTCTATATTTGATCCAAGATGTGGAAATTCTTTTACTACTTTGATTTTCTCACTGTCTAGGATGAATTCTTGTAGCTCTTTCATGGTCATTATTTTTCTTAATGTTCAGCCTATCTTGGCATTTTTCTCCGTGATTTTCTTCACTAATTGTTCCAGGGCCTTGTCAGTTTCTACTGGTAGTATTGTGTCATCTCAATATCTTAGATTGTTAATGTTCCTTCCTGTGATGTTCACCCCTCCTCCCTTCCCTCTGTGCATCCTGTCTCTGTTGTGCAAACAATATTTTCTGCATACATGTAGAGTAAATAGGATGATAGAATGCAACCCTGCCTTACCCCTTGTTGACTGGGAACTATTCTGCTTCTATGTATTCTTTTTCAACAGCAGACTCTTGACTTGAGTAATCGATAAGACACATCAAGATGATCAGACGTCGTGGCACTCCCAATCCTCTAATAGCAAGCCAGTACCAGTAGATTTGAACCACTCTGAAATTTCAAAAGGGACATGCCACTTTTTCATTCTTCTTCATTATTTTAAAACATATTTTGACAATGGTTCTGGACTATTCCTCTTCCCTGAGGAGTTTTTCACAGAAGGAAAATTTAAAAAATGTGACGAATCATCCGAAATGTACAGTTCATTATGCCATATCAACAACAACAACAATAAGTTTATTGATTAGTCAACTGTTTGTTGTTATTGTTCTGCCATATCATACTTCTGCTTCCTCATTCCCATCTCATTCTGTTTGTATATATAAAACCAGATCTTACATGGATTTGTCTTCAGAATCTTGGACAGCTACATGTATCACATATCTCTAAGGGAAACTTGGAAAATACATTTCCAACTTTTTACTAGATCTTAGGATCTTGTAATGCAGATTCCCAAAATCAAGATGCATTTACAGACAATAACTTTCATGACTTTTTGATGAGATAATTATTAAAATATATTATTAAAAGTAATTATTCATCACTTTTCTGCCTTACCATGTTCCCAAAGTGATATACAACAAATTACAACAACCATATCAGTAAAATAGGATACATCATAAATACAGACTCCCTCTAGCATTATAACTGCCCCCTGAGCAAAATTACATTTAACTCAAATAAAATACAACTAATATATAAATATACTGTGCACAAGCAGGATCTGGATTGTTTTCAGCTCTGATCTTCCCTTTCTGACCACCAATGTCCAGTTCTACAGATCATGTAAGTTAGCTTTCTTTCAGTTCAAGATTTAAAAAAAGCAGAAGAAAAGTGGTTTAAAAGAAGGCCTTAAAAATCTATCATATCATGCTATAGAAGTTAACTGTGGCATTCTATTTTGAAAAACAAAACTGTATATAATATAATTAATAAACAATGTGGAAATAAATCATAATACCGGGCAAATAACAATCTGACACAGAAACTAATATATTATGCTAGTTGATCCACACAAGTGAGTATTTTCACAGAAGGAAATTAGTTTGTGGCACTGGAGGATAAAGTATCTGATGGAAGAGTAAACAAGGCAAATGGGCATGTGTAATTATGAATTATTTCTTTCCAGTCTGTGATAAGCATTAAAACTGAGCTTAATCATTTAGTACTTCAGGCTGCACTGGTGTGTAAATACCAGTCTGTTTTCAGTTTTTTAAAAAAATGTAGCCATGAGTTATGACAGCCCTGACCAAGTAGGAAAGCAAGAATTCAATCTATGGATATACTGTCTCTCATGAGTAAGAAGTACAAATACATCATTTTCAGTTTATCTTGTCCCTGGAGAAGAGATCTCGCTTATTTTAGTTTAAACATAGTCTACATATCTAATTTCTAAAAAGTGATGAAGCAAAACATTCTTTTCATATCCTTTATTCTCATGATCAGTGAATCAAATCTATGGGCCAGTACAGACGGCCTAAGCAAGTGGCTTGACACCGCACCTTTGCTTGTCAGATCAGGGCCAGGGCAACTACATGCCACGAATCTGGGCAGGTTACAACAATAAAATACATCAAATTACAATAGAGTTTTAAAAAATCAAACCCTAGACCTACCCCCCCCCATTCCCAGTACTAAAACAGAATTAAACAGTAATAGTATAAAAACATTAGAAACATTAAAGACATTAAACAAAAAAAATTGGCAGAAAGACAGGCAGCGAAGAATAGACAGATGAGGGGACAAATATCTCTATATCTGGAAGTTGGAAAGGCCAGCTGGACCAAAAAGAAGCGGCAAAATGCCACTCCTTTTTTGGGACAGAAAAAGAGAGGCTTTTCAGCACTCTTGCAGTGTGCTGCATATAAATACGGCACCATCAGAGCACCACAATACTGCCCACCATCTGGTCAGGCAAGCAGCATGATGCCGCCTTGGGAGCGGCGTTTGGGCATGTGTCCCCCACACCACCCCCAAGCCAACATATTTTGTCAGTCTGTTTTGCCCCTAAGTCCTTGAAATTGCATTTGCTAGCATCCATTCCTTGTTATCTTTGCCTCTACCACTCCATCTTTGCTTGACCTACACATTTGTTTTTCATGACATCCTAAAGTATGGTAAGAAATATCACAGTACAAAGCACCACAGGGATTTCATGTTCCACCTCAAACCAACAAAACCTCTGATAGTTCTCTTCACTACCATTGCATGATTTTCTTCTGGTCCTGATGTCCACTGGAATTGTAGTACAATCCCTTATAAGAATATATTTTGTGCATTTGCATGTCTAAATATGTCCACAATTAAGCAAATTTTACAGGACTGCACATCAAGTATCACAGAAAGCATGGTTACCAAGACTAGGGTGTCTCTAGTTAATCAAGAGACAGGCCATAGGACCCAAATGATGATTTATTAATGAAGTTTTAGAACTATCCCCTCAATTCCAACTTACCTTTTTGTGGTACACTGCTCTAAACAATTCTCTTCCATCCAGCCCCCATACTGGAATATCAGAAGTTGTAATATGAGGAATCAGAGCACTGGTTTAGCCCTGGCAACACTGGCAGTGACCAGAGTTTCAGGCAGGTGCCTTTCCCTGTAGATGCCAGGGACTGAACCCAAGACTTTTCAGAGGGAGAGAATGGTCACTGCCACTAAAGTACATCCCATCACATTGGAAGTGAGTCATATTGGAAAGGAACTTGCTTAAAGCCACGCTGCAAGAAGGGAAGATAAAATAGGCAAGCTGCTAAATTTGCAAATTCAATTTCAAGAAACAAGAGAACACCTCACTATTTGTGGAAGACACATGAATAAGTTAAACTTGAGTGACTTGGCACATACAAGTCTGGTCCTTAAAGTGACATAAATCTGGCCACACCATACATACTGAATAACAGTTGATATTATTTTCTTTATTATGGTCTTGGTATCAGTGGCCGCTTCCAGGGCTGTGCTCTAACTCCAGTTCTCTTGCTACAGTCAAGATCTTTTGTACTTCAAGTCCATTTTGTACTTTTCTATTTGGATTTCCCCACTGCTTTTCTCAGTAATTTTGGCACCTCTTTTTTTTCAAAGAAAAAGAAAAAATAAGAAGAAGCTGACATCTACCACAGTTTATACTTGTGTGTGTGTGTGTGTGTGTGTGTATGCAAGATTATTTCCAATGCACTCTGAAGTTCTCAGAGAATTTCTACCTGGAACTGTTTGCCAGCTGCCTGACCTGTCACCAGCTTTCTCGGCGAAGTGCTGTGCTCTGACTACTCCTAAAATACTTCATCTGCAAATTACCTTTTAAATGCATTCTCAGACTCATTAGAGAATTAGCTCTGCTGCAAAACACATTCAGACTTCCAGAGAGACAAATCAAAAAGTGGGAAGTGGGTGGGTGGGAGTAGGAAGTTGACTAACATGCTTTTGTTTTTGCATGTTCAAAATAATCTATTATTTTTATTATTACTCTAATATTTAAGGCACTGAATCGAGCCAATTTTGATACTATAATGGATTCTTGGAGGTTTATCACATGGGCCCTGAAAGGGGCCTGTTGCATTCCAAAACGGGGGCGCGCACAGGGGTGCACAGAACGGGATGGGACTAGGAACACATCTTACTGCACAACGGAACACCACCACTGCCGCCGGGCATTCCAATCACATCCTACATCCGTTCCAGAGGGTGCGATTTCTAAGAACTGTTCCAAAGCATTCTCAGAAATCGTGCCCTCTGGAACGGATGTAGGATGCGATTGGAATGCCCGGCGGCAGTGGTGGCGTTCCAGTGTGCAGTAAACTCCGTTCTTAGCCCCATCCCGTTCTGTGTGCGCCCCCGTTCTGGAAAGCAACAGGCCTGTTTTAGGGCCCGTGTGATAATCTTCTTGGTATCTGCTGGGGTATCACAAATCTGTGGAAGCTCAAGTCCTATTCAAGATAATGGCATACTAAAATGGTGCCTCTCAGGGCTGAAACAGACGGGCCTGATAAAGCGGGCCACAGCCGCTCTGGTGCGATTCACGCTGGGGCCACAGCAACTGCATGTGCCCAGCCCTGATGCAGGCCGCCACCATGGTTTTGAACTGGGCTGGCAAAAAAAAAGCAGTATTTACCTCTTCTTTTTGGCCGGTTCTTTGTAAAATCCACAGCCTTGGGGCAGTTTCTGGCTGCACTCGGGGTGTACATCATGTTTATGCTGCACCCTGAATGAAGTCAGAAACCAGTTTATTTGGCCTGTCTGTTTCAGGCCTTACATAAAATTTCTTTTTGGAATTATATTTTTTTCGAATATTTCAAGCCATGGATCATGGAATCTGTGGATAAACAATCTGATGATAAAGATGGCAACCATACTGAAAAGTTCACAGCAATACTGTGTAGCCCCTACTATGCATTTTGTTCCCAAGTTGCTTCTAAAAGTTTGCTTGCAGAAGAAGCACTTTTAGGACAAATGAGCATGCTACAGTATAAGCTGCTGCATAGAACCCATTTTAAAATTAGTGGCTCAGCACTGAGATAAAGCCAAAGGGTTGGATAATGACCAAGCTAACTGAACAGACAGCTGTTAAAAGTATCAAGACGAGCTAGTCATAACTTAAGAGCCGAAAATATTGGGTAGAAATTGTACATAAGCCGATTCTGGCTGAATATGGGGAGAAAAATCTTCATGCTAAGAGCTGTTTGATTCTAAGACTGCCCTGGGTGGTAGAAAGATCTCTTCAACTGGAGGCATTTAAACAAAGGCTGAACAGTCATTTGAAACTGTGGTTAAAGGGTAGGGCACTCTAGTTGTCCCGAGGTGTCTGCCTACATTTCCCATCAGTCCCATCCAGCAAAGCCAAAGGCAAGGGATTATTGATGTTGTACAGTAGTTGGAACACAACTGGAAAGTCACAACTGCTTACCCCTGTTATAATTTATAACTGTAGTTATAAATTATAACCTGGATTGTAAATCCATAATTGATCAAGGGGCTCAACTGGGTGACTTTTCTGATCTCTTCCAATTTTATAGAGTAATTCATTATTTCAGTCAGGACAAAGGACCTGGTCCGGATACAACACATTATTGCCACAGCATTTTTTTATAACTCCTACAAAGAAGGTCTGATTCAGAGTGACAGTGATTCATTGTAGAAATGTTTATTTTTAGGGGGCACTGACAGCTTAATATGTAACCTCTCAATGTCCCCAAAGCCCCCTAATAGAATAATAATTGAGACCAAAAGAACCACTTCTATTTGTATAAAAATATAAATATGAATAATTAAAACCTCCAACACAATTAATTTGCAGTTAAATCTCTGGTGATTAAAAAAACCTCTAGAGAGCTACAAACTAAAGGGGGACAGTTAAACCACTCTTTAGAGGGAACTCTTCACCCAGAGTCTTGCCCTAAGATGGTTCTGTCTCCTATGACTACATAGTCAAGGAACGAGCAAAGGAAAAAATGGCAACATAACCGTTCCATTCCCTGCATTTGTTAGTCTGAAGTTTTAAAATACATGGGAGATCCTAACCATAAATTTTTTATATCAGGTCAAGTTTCATGCAGAAAATATGTAGCCTCTGTCTCTAAAAGAAACTAATCATAGTGCTGACACTCTTTTTCTTTCTTTCTTTCTCTCTCTCTCTCTCCCCCAGTCTGCAATCTTTCATAGATTATTTACCAAGAGGGACTTCAACACTTAACTTGTTCAATAACCAAAGCCTCAAAATAAATTGAAACCTCAATATAATCACTCAGAAACCTTTATGTTACGACATTGATCTTTGTTATGGCTTATCTACACTGGCGCTGCAGGCATTATATTTAAGTGCAGTTATGATAATTCCAGAATATTATTTTGTACATTAGCAAAATGCTTTCATATAGCCTAGCACACTCGGTAGTTCTTTAGAAACTGTGTTTATGCAATCATTTAGTTTTACTAATTTATTCTTTAGGGTTGATCCTTTGAATCAAGAATTCTTTTGTGCAGAGGCAGAAGCATACTAACATAATGGTATTCTTGCACTCTATCTTTTATACTTGCACTCTACCTACAATTGTGCCTCACACATAGAGTTGACTACACATAAATAGCATGCAGTGGGATGCCACCTGTCTCTAGTCCAGTCTCATGTACATACACTGAATATAGCATATCACTGACACATTTACTTACAAAAATACTTAATGACATAGTCCTTCTCTCCAAAAAATTAGAGGTAAATACAGCTTCCTGACTGGCCCCACATACATTGATCTCTGGATTCCTATAGATCCAAAACATTATTGTTAGTCCAGATGTATGTTGGCATAGTGCAAGGAGCTAAGGAGGATTCTGAACAAGGCCCTGTACAAACCAATCTTGCACTAAAGTCTAGATCTTCAATCAGACAAACAGATCAGGCTCCAGAACAGGGTTTGTCAATCAGGTTTCCCTGGAACCTTAGCATTCCACAAGAGGTTGCTAAGGGTTCTGCAACTTATCATGACTTGGGGAGGGCACACTTTTGGGGGCAGGAGTAATAATAATTTTTGTGCAGACATTCCCTGAGACCTGAATTTAGAGGATTTAAAAGGCATATATACCCTCCAGACTGCAGCATTCAGTTGATCCCATAGCCTGCAAATGATCAGTTAAACTTATGGTACAATTCAATAAAGAGGAAGAAGAAGACCATATAAAACATTTAGGTTGGCATGATCAACTAATCTCATTGGTAGCCTCTCTGTATCCCAGTTTCTTTCTCTTTTCACCTCAGACTTTCCCTGCCTCATCTCATCTTGTCTCATACTGTACTAGCTTCAGCCTGTTTCACCTCACTTTGCTTTCTCTAACCAGTCCTTTGACCTCCACCTGCCTGTTGTGTTTCCGGCATCTGATTCTTAGTTCCTGTTTGTCTGAGCTGGTGTATGGCCTCAGACTCATTCATAATCATTATATGTGCCTTTCAACCACATACCCATTGCCATCAGACCCAAACCCTGAGATAGCCTGCCACTAAAAATACCCTAAAACTAACACAAAGTACATCTAGGACAAACATAATCCCACTACCCTAGATCTATACACAGCATGTGTATACATTGCAGATTACATATTGCACACTTCCCTTTTCCTATAAACCTAGTTCCACAGCACAGTTACATAACAGTGTGACTTTTATAGACTGAAGTAAAAATATCTTATGTCTCCTTTAATCCTGGAAGACACAGAGAGTCAATCCCTTATATCCTTTGCCTAACTATAACTTTAAGGGACAAGTAAGAAACAAAGGCCTCTCCTATAATCCAGGAACATCAGAAATCTTAAATCATATCAAAGGAACCCAGCTTGCTCTTTCTATTGTTCACCTTGTTCCAACCCCTATCAAGTGAATGCTGGTGACTGGAAGCATGGCATGAGCTCCCACCATACGACCCCATATGGGGTGGCACTGGACAAAGCCAGATTCTAGAAGTTTTCATATTGTAAAAAACTAATATCCAAAAGAGTTTTATGGGTCTAAATTCAGTGTTAGCCTCATCTACAGTATACCTATTCACATCGATGAGACCTATCTAACTGATGACTAATAGAATTCCCACTGATTTCAATGGGTCTTTTCAGGTTGGGACTAGCATCAGATTTAGCCCTAACACTTGTATGGGAAAAGATTATAATAACAATAACCACAACAACAACAACACAGGTATACCTTTATTAACAAAATCAATGTGTTCCTGGGCAATACTTCTTTAACAGAAAATTTGGTACCAGAAACGGAAATAACATGAAAAGAATAGGCATACATTCCTGAATCACAAAAAAGAAGAACAGGTGAATATGTTTCAGGAAACCTTTTATCCAAAACTAATAATACACACATATGAAATGAAATAATTGTGTCAGGTAAGCTTTGCATAAGTAAACAGAGACATTTAGAACCATCTAGAGATCAGGCGAAATGTCAGGAATAAACTCTTCTAGAACATGGCCACATGGCCTGAAACCCCCCCCCCCCCCCCCAATATGGATGCCGGCCATGAAAGCCTTTGGCTTCACATCTAGAGACCACTTGAAAGCTTATTTCAATAAGTTTCCTGGGATGATTTTTCCTTTCTTTTCACCAGCTCCATTTTTCTTAAGATTTCTATTTTAGACTTTAAAGTTGTAGATCTGTGTTTTTTAAACATGCTGTGAGTAGCTGGTGAGGCAGGCATTTCTCTCTGTTTTAATGTTCATGAATTCTCTGTAAAAGACTCTGGGGCTGCTGGTTTTTACCTTGACTTTTTTGTAGTTAGCACACATGGCTACAGTAAAATCAGATAGCGGAGAATCCTGTTCTTTCCAAGACCAAGTGTAACTGCACTGTTTATTGCAGACACGCTGATGTAATACAAGATAGAAACACATTAAAAGTCTCAATTTCTCCAGCTCTCCTTCACTATCCTCCCAAAGCTGATGCTGCTTACAAACCTTCTAGCCAGACAAAAGATGAGAAGGAAAAGTGGGGGAAGGAGGAAGGGAAGGTATAAAAAGTCTTGATAAAAAGGAGTTTCTTTGTTAACTGAAGTATGCCTGTATTTGTAAGACTGAATTGCTCAGGCACAGTATATCCCCAGGCCCCATATACTCAAAGAAAAGTTTTGAAAACTTTTTTCCCTAACTGCATTTGACCATCTTAACTTCATTCATTCATCTGAAACATCCTCTGTTAACTTCTGTATACATATATCACAATGCAATAAGTGATATTTATCTAACTTTCAAAGAAACAACAAGAGACTGAAAGCCTGTTACAGAGAAAACAAATTAAAAATATTGTGTTTCTTAGATATTATTTGAGAAGGATTAGAGGATACTTTTCTCTTTAGCTCCTTATAGAAAAAGTGTGGTTGCCTACACTCATGGGGGGGGGGTGTTACTTAATATTCTTTCTTCGTGGAAGAAAATATGGAATTTTTCACATCATGGGTAATAGTTCACACATTTCAAGTAATATTTTCCTAGCCACCAGATTTTCTTCACAGCTTCTCCAAAGATTTGGAGGGACACTGTTCTTGGGATATAGTGATAACAACATTATACATGTGCGGGTAACAAAGATCAAGCCTCATACCATTAATTAACTAGGGGATGCTGGATGATGAATAGGCATAATAAAAATGCATCTCCAAGCATCCTTTATTCCTAAACATTTTCACCTATGCTAACTCACCTGTGGGCCTGAACCTATTTATCCCTTTTTTAAAGGCAAATGTGAAATATTTTCCAAAACTCTTACAAACAATACCAAACCACCCTCTCTAAAATCAAATAGAGTTTTTCAATAAAAACAAACTTATTTTGATCCAAACGTATTATGAGTATAGATTGGTTAAGAACAAGTAACAGCAACAGGATGTAAACATTTCCTTAATGATTGCATAGCTTAGAACAAGCAAAGCAAACAACAAAATGAAAGCATTTACCTCCTCCCAGTGGGTTTTAGCATTTGCTTTAAGGCTGCAAGAATTAGTCATTCATTTAGACAAGGCCTAGTCCCTAAAGGCTCACAGAGCTGTGTTCAATTAAATCGGTTCTGGTGTTGTTGTAAGTAAATGTTACTACACAGGAGGCCTGTTTGTTGCATCATGCAATCTAAGAAAACAGTATGTGTTTTAATGGTGCAAACAGAAAATATTCAAACAGGTTCCTTTGAGAATCTAGATGATAGACATATCTTGGGCTTACTCTATTCATTCAAATCATCATTTTATTAACTTTGGTTACACAACTACCCAAATTATGGAAGTTTTGTGTCCTTTCACTTACAAAGGAAAAATAAAAAAAAATGGTTTTAAAAATAGGCACATGTTCAAATGTGTTTCTTTTAAAGACAGCAATCCTATCTCTTACATTTTTACTTCTTACAAAGGTTGCAGAATAGCAGCAAGAGTGAATATGCAAGTAACTTTCACATCTATTTTTTGCAACGCAAAATACTTATGCCTTCCAGCTGTATACATGGATTGCTTGCATTAACATCCATCCAAAAGATACATCTGAAGAATCTATAATATTGAAAGACAAACACTAAACATCTGAAAATATTCCCTTGCTCTATTATTAACATTTTGTTTGATGCTTGCCAATACCGAACAAATGTTTCTTTTATTTCAGTTGTGATAGGAACTATAATTTTAAAAACTAATGACTGTGTTTCCATTTTGCTCTTCTTTTTTCAACTCCTTTTCCTGATGACACTGGTGGCAGAAACTCTCCTACTTGTAATATTTGAAAGCTACTCTAAGAGCATTTTTGCCTAAAAAGTGAAGTAAAAATGCTCAAAATAAATACATTTTAATTCTCAGTGCTGGATTAAAGCTTCCTTAGAGGGCATATAGCTAAACCAGAGAATAGTAATTGGTGGGTAAGCTTGTGTACATGACTGAATCTGCTACTGGACCTTACCGTATTGCCCCCTGGGACGTGATGGGGGCGTGACAAAAGGGAGCGGGATGAGAACAGAATGGGTGCATCACCCATTCTACCTCACAGCAGAACGCCGCTGCTGCTGGAAGTTCTCATTGCGTTCCGGATCTGTCCCAGAGTGACCCAGGGATGGCCCCTGGTTATGTCATGGCAGTTGGCCTTGGTGATGTCACAGAGGGTGAGAGAGGAAGTTTAACTAAGGTCCAAAACACACTGCAGAAATAATCCAATTCAAGACCGCTTTAACTGCCCTGGATCAGTGCTAGGAAATCCTGGGGATTGTAGTTGATTGTGGCATCAGAGCTCTCTGACAGAGAAGGCTAAATGTCTCAAAAAACTGCAGTTCCCAGAATTCCCTAGCACTGAGCCAAGGCAGTTAAAACTGTCTCAACTGGATTATTGTTGCATTTTGGATCTAAGCCAGTGGTTCCCAACCTGTGGGTCGGGACCGCTTTGGGGGTCGAATGAACCTTTCATGGGAGTCGCCTAAGACCATTGGAAAACACCTATTTAATTACAGTTATGAAGTAGCAACGAAAATAATTTCATGAGTTTGGGTCACCACAACATGAGGAACTGTATTAAAGGGTCGCAGCATTAGGAAGGTTGGGAACCACTGATCTAAGGAAACATACAGACCCCTTGGAGTTTTTGCAGTTTGCAACAATTTGACTGAAATTGATTAAGGTTAAGCAAGCTGCATGGTCAGCTAGAAGAGCACCCTTCTTTTAAGAGAAAAGTGACACATAGCTGAGAGAAAACTCTCAGCAGAAGGCTGGAATGCAACCCTTTCCTCTTGTCTGGAACTGGCTACAAAAAGCTAGACAATTTTTTCCTACCTCCTATCTGAAGCTGACTGTGAAATCTGGAGACTTAAGCTGGTGTTTTTGAGATCTGGTGATCCTATGGGCATGTTAACAAATATTTCTTTGCAGTTTGTCTGATTAACACATTTTTTAAAAAATTGGAAGAGCACTGTTGGTCCCTAGACTTGTATACTGAAAGTAGTAATGTGCACATTGTTCCAAACAGCACCTGTAGTAAGTAAATAAATAAACAAATAAACAAAAAATAATGAGTCTGAACATTCTTTCTTGTCCATCCACCTTTTCCATCCATTATGTTCAACACAGCCCAGCCCATTAGACAATAGTTTGAGTTCAGCACCCTGTAACCCACAGACTTCTGTCCCACTATTACTTCAAGGAAAACGTATTAAGTGCTTCTGAGCCTGGATGCTGAGCTGCATGAGACCAAGTGTCACATAGGGGTTAGATGAAATTTGAATTCATACTCAGCCACTAAACTCTCCAGATGGCCCTCTGGTCATCAGCTGCTTACAAATCACTAACCCAGGAGTTAATTTTGGAAGAATACATACTTATTTTCATATCATTTCTTCATTCTCCCTTGGCTCTTACATTGATTATATACCCCATTATAACAAAACATCAACTTATATGTAAATCATAGTATCTGGAATACACACAGTCAAGAGTTGATCTAGTTAGTTCACATTAATAAGACATGTTCAGTCACTGCTTTCCACACCTTTCCCTCCTCTGGCACTCCTTGGTATTCTGTCCCACAATCTGGTTGCCTTCACTTTTTTTATCTGTTTTTGTTTTTGCAGTATCTCCTGTCCCTAGGTATTAAATTAAGTTGTTTCCTTCTTAAAACTCTTTTCTTTTTAGCCACTTCCTTCCCAAATATTGTTAATTAGAACATTCTGTTGCCCATAAAATATTTGTTTGGTATATCACAGCAGACCAGTGTATGATAGCCATGGTTCACATTTCAAAAAGTGAATATATAGATTTTATTGAAGAAGAAATAGGGTATTTTTGTTGTTGTTTCCTCTCACTTCCAGCTGATGGATAAGAAGCTGTAACACACCAATCTCACACTTGAGCAGAATTAATTTTAGTAGATACATGTGGCTGTAGATACACAAAACCATCAAAGAAGTAATGTACGATTTGATCACAAGCTGGATTCCACAGCAACAAACAGATCCAATGCACTTCCCTGCCTTCACTTCCGCAATATACACAAATATTCTTTGTAGATTCCAGGTTAAAATAAATTAGTTATTTATAGTTTTTTTTTCTTCTTTTTTTGCAGCCCTGGTGCTCAAGGCTGCTTAAAAAGTTAAAACAAGTACAGGCAAAATTTCATATCATTAGTATGTGTAAAAGTTATGATATAACTTAACTATAAATAGTTAAAAGTAAGTTTGAAACTAACCTATTCAATTTATTATTATTATTATTATTATTATTATTATTAATTTAAAAAAAGATGTTAATGGGTTGATTGTTGGGGAATGAGGGGGCTTAATTCTCACATCTGAAAATGTGATTGCAACATGGCACCATAAAGCTGAAGTTATCTGATATCTGAACTTTTAACAAAACTCATATAAATGCATAAACAAAACTGCAAGCAAGCTAGGTTCTTGCTCTCACAGATACAAGGCCCCCACTTTAACTAGAATCACAGCTTTTTCTATATCGCTCAATTCCAAGGACATATGAGCCAAAATGAATGCTTTCAATACTGCCAGTCGAAATTGTAGTAAAGAGAATTGCACACAATATTGCACCACCACCCCACCCTTGAATTCACTGCAGGGAAATTAACATGCTTATAAATAAGAAAAGTCTGGAATTATGGTTGTTCTTTGCTGTCTTATTCTTAAATGTAATTACATGTAAAAGTGGCACAATATGTCTGGCAAGAAAGAAGATTGCCTTGGCAATCTGTGCGTGTGGCTGCCCAAGCTGTCATTGGCCGGCAGAGGAGGGAAGAGAGGGACTTCCGCCCACGCCAGCTGGGACTACAGGTCACAGAAGGTGCTAGGGGGGCGGAAGCGCCTCCTGATTGGGCAGCATCATCAGGTGGCGCCGCCCGGGATTGGTAGGGAGGTCGGGAAGCGGGCCCTCCGCCCCATCCCAGCCTCCTATTGGGTCTCAGGCCTATTTAAGGCCACAAGGCGCCCTGGTCGGCACCATTGCCAGCTCAGCTCACTCACCCACCCTCCCTCTGTGGGAGCAGGGTTGCTGTCACAACTTTGGGGCAGTTGCATAGGTCTCGGATTTGGTGGGCGTGGTTTCCAGGGCTGTGTAGCACTGGATCGAGAGTCCAATGGGGACACGGGGGTGCTGTGAGCGATGCCATTGCCGGGGCAACATCGATACAGCGTTCCCCATTGACAAGGGATAGAGATGCGATGATGCGCATATGAGAGATGTGATCAATCACATGATCGATTGTCGGAATAGATGGGCATTTAACTAGTCTATCCCTTGCCATCCCAAAGTTTGGCCAAGATCAAACACTTTGGTTCTTCCATTCAATCAGGGGCTGATGGATGACAGATCCTGACCTCATGCATCAGAGCCAACCCTATATTTTGGTTGTTATTGTTGTGTTAAATAAAGTTGTGGCTTTTTCTTCCAACTGCTTTGCATTGTATTTATTCCACGGCGACTTCCCTCTGAGGCAAACAAGCAGCAGCAGGGCCTCCTCACTGAAAAAATGGTTAACAAAACTAGGTTTGATAATGTAACAAGAAGTGGAAAAAATACAACCAGCATCTACTTCCTCCTAAAACAGGTGACAGAAGATGCCAGCCACAGATGCTGGAGAATCATCAGGAAGAAACTCTGCTAGAACATGGCTACATGGCCTGAAAACCCCACAAAAAACTATGGATGCCGGCCATGAAAGCCTTCGACTTCATATCCCACAATTGCTGACTAGCAATAACTATGTAGGGGTGCATCCACACTGCAGAAACAATCTCGTTTGACAACACTTTAACTGTCATGGCTCAATGCTAACCCAGAATTCCATAGCATTCAGCCATGGCAGTTAAAGTGGTATCAAACTAGATTATTTCTGCTGTGCAGATGCAGCCTAGATCAGGAGTTTGAATCATGTGGTCCTCAAGGCAATGTTGAACTGCAGCTCCCAGCATTCCTCATTATCTACTACAGTATACTGATAGGGTTGCTAGAACTTGCAGTCCAACAGCATCTGGAAGACTACATACTACCTGCCCCTGGTGAAGAAAAAATAGCAAACAAAAAAGAGGGACAGTTTAACAAAAATAGAAACCATATTCAGCACCTTATGGTACAAATCAGACAGAATAGCAGAATGTTAGCTTTTAAAACAGTCTTCATCAAAATGAAAGTCAAATTGTATTTACATTTTGTTTCTGCAGTCACTTCCTTTTTCTGTGTTTAGGAGGCACAAATATTGATCCTAAACATCAGCAGGAAGTTAAACACAAACAGACTGACCTGGTTGTGCTGTGGAACTCATTGTTGCTGAGGGAAGAGATGAGAAAGTGATACTGAGAGATCAGATCTTAGCAACTGCAGTCTTGATTTCAGTCTTCTCATCAAGCTTGTTCAAGTGTGTGGTTTCAATCTATTAAAGAAGAAAAGCATTTAAAAATATTACCTATGCAGCTATAATATATGGAAGTGGTAATTATCCTGTGGTCTTGATCTGCAAACTCCAGTGTACAAACATAGCATTACATGGGATGACATATATTTCAAAGCTAGACATTGTACCATGAAGTATGTGACCCTAGAAAACAAAGACTGTGTAACTAAAAGGTGAAATTTAGCATGTGTATCTCTGGCATTTGTGGATGGGAGAATTTGGATGTACCGATCTCTTCACTTACATGGATATATAAAATGGCTGTAAACTCCAACTTGAAGAAAACACATTCATACAAAAGTTAATAAGATAAAATTTAAGACTACAGTTGCCCCTCTATTTTCACAAGAAGATCTGTTCCGGATCCCCCTCACCCGTGAAAACAGGAATATGCCTATATTCAAGTTCCATTGGCTTGAATGGCAGTGCATGCCCGCAGGCACCCACCTCATTTTCTCCCCCTCCACTTGCATGAACAGGCATGGGATGTAGACTTCAAGTCCATGAAAATGGAGGAGCAACTGTATTTCAACATCTCTGAGCTTGCCTCAATTTTTTAACATAGAGAATTTACTTAGCCTAAATCTTATATATGTGAGAATTTAACAGAGAGCTTTGAATACTGATTCATTTATATCCTCACCTGTCTTCCTCACAAATAACCCAGGGCAGCTATCACATAAAACATACTACAACTTGCAAACACCATTAGAATATAAAATATATTAAACATATCAGTTCAAAAATAAGGAAATAAATTGGAAAGTCAAATACAGATAAGGGTTGACTGTGGGGTATAACAAATAAAGGATTAAGATTCTGAGGATATTATATTAGAAGATATTAAAATTTTGTGATTAGTAAATATCGATCTTTGAAAATCACTTGTGCAGCTGAGGAAGTTATGACGTGATTTGTATATATGTTTTATGATATTATTATGTGTTTGTATGTTATATGTTATATGTTTTAATGATTTGTCAATAAAATATTTAAAAAATCAAAACAATATGATTATAAATATGAATAAAATAATCAAACCACCAAGGATCAGTAACTAAACAGATGTAGCATTTGCCTGGAAAGCTTATACACAGAGATGAATTCTCCTCTGGCACCTAAATGGCAACATGACTGGAAACTGCACACCAGTGTTGTGAATTCTTTCTTCTGTTAGTAATTGTTAACTGTCTTCAACTCAACTTCAACTTATGGTGGCCCTATAAATGAGAGACCTCAAAGTCACACTGTCATCAACAGCCCTGCTCAGGTCTTGCATTCTCAGGGCCATGGCTTCCTTTATTGAGTCTATCCATCCGGAACTGTGTCTTCCTCTTTTCTAGTGAGTCATGTCTTCTCATGATATTGCCAGAGTACAACAGGCTTTGGATTCTAGGGAGAGTTTGGGCTTGATTTGCTCTTCTTGATGTTGTTATTATGTGTCTTCAAGTCATTTCTAACTTATGGCAACCCTAAGGCAAACCTATCAAGGGGTTTTCTGGACAAGATTTGTTCAAGATGTGATTTGCCATGGCCTTCCCTTGAGAATGAAAGAGTACAACTTGCCCAAGGTTACCCAGTGAGATCCATAGTTGATCTGGGAACTGAACCCTTGACTCCAGAGATGTAGTCAAACAATCAAACCACTCTGATAGAGAAGGCTAAATGTCTCACAAAACAACAGTTCCCAAAATTCCCTAGCATTGAGCCAGGGCAGTTAAAGTGGTGACAAACTGGATTATTTCTGCAGTGTGTTTTGACCTTAAGACTGGGTCTGACTGGGACCCTTTAACTGCTCTTTTAACAGTCCATGGTATCTGTAGAGCTCTTCTTTTGAACCACATTTCAAATGAGTATTTTCTTCCTGTCAACTTTCTTCACTGTCCACCTTTCACAACCATGCATAGAAACTAAATATGATGGCATAGGGCCATAGGCAATCCTAACTTTAATATTCAATGATATATCTTGACACTTCAGGATCTTGTCTAGTTCCTTCACAGCTACCCTTCCAAGTCTTAGTCTTCTGATTACTTGACTAGTCTCCATTCTGATTAATGACTGAGTCAAGGTATGTAAAATCTTTATTTCAATGTCATTTTGGAAAACTGCAGCTAGAGAGATATAATACTCAAAGGGGAGATATCATACTCAAAATTATTCACTTTCTTCAATACAGAACTATATAAATCTGACACTGAGGCATATTTTAAATTACAGTGAAACGGAACAAGCATCAAAAGAGCTCTATTCTTTGAAAGTGTCTTATAATTTTTATATCTTCACAAGATAAAATGGAACCAAAAATTGGTTTCTTAAATGTCTGACATAATATCGGCAAGAAAACATAACTATATTTCTGAGATTTTTTAATGTATATATTTATTTATTTATAACTCCTAAAACTTACTAGAGACTTAACATTGAAAGCAAGTCCTTCAGAATGACAACAGCACATGGCAAGCGGGGAAATGAGATAAACACTAAATATCTTACCTCTAAAAACCAAAAAGAGGAAGTCCCTTGCCTCAATCTGTTCACAATGAAAAATGACCCCTAAAATAATACATTTCCTGGAAACTCTATGGCAAACAGCCAGGCTTTTTGAACCAGATTAAGGTCCCTTCAGGCCAGAATCTGTCCAGGACTGCTGGATCGGTATCCAGACTGGCTGATCTTAGCCTGGGGTTAGTGGCCTAAACCATCCATAAAGGACAACACAAGGCAGGGGACATGGGCCTTGTGGCCCATTTGTACAGGACTTTATTGAAATTTCTGCTGACAGCTGGCAGTGAGGCTTCTATGTCAGTAGAGTAGTAAACTTCCCTTGAGTTCTAATTAGAACTCTAACTATGGGGCTGTACACCTCCCTAAGGGGTGGCCTTCAGCTGCCCCTTTTAGCACCAGATCAGGGCCATGGCAACCACAAGCCATGGCCCTGATATCATCTTTCCATTGTGCAAAGAGGAGCAGCAAAACCGGCTCCTTTCTTCACTGCAGAAAGGGTGAGATAGCTGCCGGGGCCGGGGCTTTTCGGCGCACCTTTAGCACAGTGCGAGAGGAGCACTGTGACACCGCCTGCCGTGTGGTGTGGTGCACGGCATCATGCCGGCCTGGGGGCGGAGTCAGGGCATGCATCCTATAGATGCCACACTCTGACTCCGCCCCCAGGACAGCCTTAATGGCCAGTCTGGACTGCCTCTAAGCTATCTATGTACCCTGAATAGCTCCTTTAAAGTCCACATTAAAAACCCAGAGTGAATTCACCTCCCTGATACAGAAGCCAAACTTCTTCATTGAATGGGATGAAGGTAAGAGAGCCTTCTTTACAACAGGAGTAAGGGAAATCCTATAATTCTGTCCCCAAAAGCTACTTTACCTTGACTTAAAATTGTACCCAACACCTATGACCTAAATATTGTAGGCTTCAGTTGAACAGTCACATTTATATAAATTATTTTTAATTAATAAATTATTTAAACAAAATAACCTCATGGTATATTTTCCTAGAGTCCCCTCAGTATGCAAGCTAAATTTTAGGCATGTAGCCTTCATAGTCTTAGAGTTTAGTCATATATATATATATATATATATATATATATATATATATATATATATATATCTCCTTTCTGGCATGCAAGAACCAAATCAGCTGACATTTAAAAAGAATGCAAATAAAATCAATCACAATAACAAATAACCAAAACAAACAAACGTGAGCATACCTCAGTTCACAAAGTTGATATGTTTCTTTTAACAGAAAATTGGGTACTAGAGGTAGAAACAAATAGGGGTAGGTTCCTACACCACCAGTAGCACAACAAAAAGCAAAAGCTGTTCTTATCCATGCACATGTAAAATGAAACATATACCGTATATATTTGACTATAAATCGACTTCATGTATAAGTCGAGGGCAGGTTTGGGGGGCAAAATTAAGGATTTTGATATGACCCTTGAATAAGTCAAGGGTAAAACTTAGGGACATGCAGAAAAGGATCTAAATGATGAAGCAAAGGACAACAATGCCAAAGAACCTACAAAATTATGGCAGGCGTAACCGTTTTGGCTCACACTAAAGCTGGATGGAAGAGAGAGTAGAGGGAGGTTAGTGCTTCCAGGATTGCACTCTTCTTGCCTTTAACCAGGGAACTGTTCTCTTTTTAATAAGAGTTAAAGTATAGTATTTACACTGACCCATGGATAAGTCAACCTAGGTTTTTGGGGTCACGTTATTGACTAAAATTTATAGACTTATACATGAGTATATACAGTAGGCCAGGTAAGCTTTGCATAAGTAAGCAAGCATTTTGAATCTTCCAGAAACCACTTGAAAGCTTCTTTAAAAATGCATCTTTCACCAGCCTCCACTTTTCAAATGATTTACATTCTAGTGACCTAATTTATACATCTTTGCTTTTTAACATGCTGAGGGGAGATGGTGAAGCAAACATCTGTGCGCTGCGCTTTCCCCCCATTTTCCCCCCAGTGTGTAGCAAAGAATTCTGGAGGCAGCTGCTGTTCACCTTACCTGTTGCTGGGAGGCAGGCACACAGCTACATTTTCATATTTAAAGATTTAGTGTTTTAACTTCATAACTTGTTTACTTGTTTATTTTAATCTTATATTTATACTTTCACTAATGCTTTGTATGATTTTGAATTTATATTGTTTTCAATATGGTATTGGCAGCCTTGAGTCCCATTATTGAGAAAAAGGCGGGATAAAAATGAAAGTAAATAAATAATGTATTAACTTTATAAATTGTTTAATTGCTTTTTTGTGCTTTTAATAATGTTTTTGTTCAGCTCTTAATTGGCACTGTTTTAAATAGGTTATTAGCCATCTTGAGTCCCATTATTGGGAGAAAGGTAGGATATAAATAATTAAAATATATAATAACAACTTCCCTTTGAAGCCAGAAAAAACTCAACATTGAAGAATTCTTTTGCTTGCAGGGGTGCTAAATCATGTGAGGCCCCTGTCTGAAATGGGGCAAGCCAGGGACCTCTCCATGAGAAGCAGTTCTTTCTTATCTCTGTTGCTACCAGTTGAAGTAATGATTCTGACTCTGGAAGAGAAGGAAATCATGGAAATAAAACTAAGCATGTTTGATCAATAAGCTTCATTTTGCAACTAAAGATAACAACAATCTCCTGACAGTGACACAGTGCAGACTGACAAAATTAGCAAATTAGCTTTCAAATAAATGTTGACAAAATCAAATCAATAGATTCTTATGAAGGGAAGACAAAGAAATTATATATGATGAAGTGTCTTTTTTACTTTCCACAGCATATTGCCATAACAAATTTGTTGCTTTTTATTGTGCCACAAGATTCCCCTTTTCTTTTCTTTTCTTTTCTTCAGTGCTGAATACACATCAGAGAGAAAGAATAGTTGATGAAAAGATAATGCATACATTTAAATGAGCTTTTATTGTAAAACTGGGAATTGTGGAAGGAGTAGGACATCATTTGTGTCTTAGAAGTTATATATTGCTTAGAGAAATATTAACATCACCAAAAAAATCACAAGTATCCATTTCTTAATGTTTTATACTTCTTCTTAAGAAACAAAGTTGAGAGTGATTTCCACAACACACACACATATATATATATTATAAAATAACTACTGTGAAACAGTAGAATCAAGAAAAGTATTAGAAGTGTCATAGATGCTCAGTGGTAACAGTTTGTCTGACAACTAAAATAGACTTAGGGGCTGTCCGCAGAGCCAAAAGGCCCAGCTTCCACCTGACCTCAGGTTGTCTAGTTGAGACAACAGACCAAAGCCCCAGGAGCAGGCCCAAACCTCTATTTCCAGATGCAGATCCCAAGGATCCAGACTCCGGATTGTGTGAGATGTTTCTAGGAAACTCCACAGCAAAAATCCTCATGATCCTTACCTTGCCGACTGTCAGTCTGACTGAGAAGCCCACCCAGTTGCCATCTCTGATGTGGATATGGGGCACCTGGCTATGTAGGTGTGGTCAAGTGTCCCATTTCCACATCAGATGCAGTGACTGGGGGGGGGGGGCTTCTGAATCGGATCGACAACCAGTAAGGATCAACAACCATCCCCATACTGACCAGTCCCAGGTCAGCATGGGGATATGTGTGTGAACTGAACACCCAGAGACCAGCCCGGGTGAGCACATAGGTAAATCTCATCAATTTGATGGGTCTATTCTAGTCAGAATTAACACCAGTATTTATGTCTTTGTCACTGGGTGATCTGTGGAAAGTCACACTCTTTCAGCATCAGGGGACGGCAATGGCAAACCTCCGCCGAACAAATCTTGCCAAGAAAACCCATTATATGGCCTTAGGATCACCATAAGTCAGAAATGACTTGAAGCCACACAACAACAACAACAAGTGACTGAGACAGAATATATACCAATAACAGTATGTCTCTCAGGCTTCCATAGGAACATACATAGAAGAGAGACAGAAAGAGAAAAGTAAGTACTGAACTGTACATTAATAGTTTGCATGTTTCAAAACAAATTGTAGAAACATTTTAAAAATCATTTAGAGCACCACTGATGATATCTAAAACTCTCTAATTCAATAGATGACAATAAAAATATAAAGAACAGCATGTTATGGAATGGACTCTGTTATAAATCAAATACCTTATTAATTACAAGTAAGGCATCTTTACTTTGTTGTTGTTGTTGTTAACCACCCTCAAATTGATCTCGAATCATGGCTACTCTGGGGATGAGACATCTCCAAGACCCCCTATCCTCCACTATTCTTCCCAGTTTCTGCAGATTGATACCTGTGACCTCCGTAATTGAGATAGCAAAACTCTAATTCCATAACAATGGAAGCAACAAAGACATTGACACATGCATTAGAGAAAATGCATGAATGGTAAATAAACCTGCATCTTTTTTAGTCATTTACTTTTTCTGTTTTCCATTTTACAAGAACAACACATCTTAATTAAGCTATTACTGAACACATAAACAAAATACAACCAAAAGCAGCTATCTGGAGCAAGAATTCTGCATTCCAGAACACACTCAAATCTGTCACCCTGAAAGCAATTACCAGACGGATTGCATTTCTTCTTTTGACACCTTCACTTGGATTTTTTTCACAGTGCCTGTTTTTAAATATAATTAATACATAATATTTGGACCATTTGCAATAGTCTCTCATTAGAAGATAGCATAATATTTTACAACATGAATTCAGATTAATGTCCATTGCAAAAACAGAACATTTTGAGAGAAAGAGAAACAAGGTAGGTGGGAAATGCAATACTTAAGTTCAAAATTCAGAGTCTTCGAAAAATCAGTTGTGAAGCACAACAGCTCCCTCCTTCTCTGAAGCAATTTTTGCCTCCAGTTAACAGGCATCTTTTGCAAAATCCATTATGTAATTCTACACTTGCCCCCAGATGTACCTGTGGTCAAAAGCAGAGCTTAGGGGAAAAAATTGCTTTTTGGACAACAACTCCCAGAATATCTAAGAAAGCACAACAACTGTCAAAATAGACAGTTGAAATATAATGGTAGACGCCTCCAGAGATGAAATATAAAGGCAGATGCCTCAAATTTATTAACATATTCAAAATCTGAGCAAATGAAGCAGAGTGCTAAATCCAATGTGGGCCCCACCGACAATAAAAAAACACCGTAGGTAGAATGTGCTCTAGAGGGATGTGAAGGTGCACATAGATGAAATTTCTACAGTCTTCACCCATATACACTATGGCACTTAAAGGTTCATGCCCCTTACACTCTTTCTACATGCTTTCTATATGCTGAGGGAAGATCTATGCTTAAATATATAGAACGGTCATAATCACTTCTAATTGGGCTCTAAGGTTTGCTTCAAGAGTGCTTGGCCAGTCTATGATATTTTGCTCCCTGACAAGATGGCTCCCCTTTATTCTGTGTACTGTACAGCTTACGTGAAGTCTGTGTTAAATCTTACTTTAGCACCAACACGATGTTACCATCCTCCACCACTCATGAGGGCACCAAGCTAGCTTGAGGGCCCATGGAGTTTATCACACTAGTGAGATCCCGCGGGAAAATGGGATTTAAATGAGAGTTAGAGAAAAACCGGAAATGCCCGAAATTTATCACATGACGTTGTTGTTAACATGAAATAAAGTGCAGTTAATCCAATGTTAAACTGGAGGAAAACAGCAGCTTTTTACTTTCAGGAAATTCATAAAGTAAAAAAGGTGGCATTTTACTCGGCTTTAATTTTGGTTTAACTTCGCATCATTTCAATTTAGCATCAATTCATTGTGATAAACTTCCTGAATTTGTGGGTTCTGTTTAAATTTGAATTTAATTTAACTTTCGTTTAAATCCTGTTTTCCCACAGGATCTCACTAGTGTGATAAAGCTAGCTCTGTTCTCCAAGAGAGAAGAATACCCCAGAAATGCTCAGAAAGAATATCCCCTTTGCGCTCCGGAACATGTCACCTGGGACAGTTGCTTCACTCTGCCTAGTAATAAGATCAGCTCTTTCAAGTATGTAAGCTAGTATTTGTCAAATAAAAATCTTTCTTCAATGGACACTCCTTTATAAATTATGCTAGCTGAGTTGATATTACTGTATGACAGTGGCCAACCTGCATGAAAGGCACACTACTGATGCAGTTGGTCTGCTTGAATAAGCCCTGCAACCAACATTGCTGCAACGGATGCTCAGATATTAAAACCTAAGGAAGGCTTCTCACAATGCCAGAAAGGTGTTGCATTTAGTCAGGAATGGGCAATTTGCACTAAGGCCTCAATCTAGATCCAAATGGTCTCTTCAAGAAATCAGTTCAAACTTTTTGTCCAACCAATCTGCCCATACCTTGGCAGCCTACGAATAGAAAGAGAGAAAGAGATTGGACTGGCTACCTTTAACTCTCAGGTTGCCCCTTTCTGAAGTAATATGGAGAGAAAGATCCTCAAACCTGGAACAGGTGGTTCTTAACCAAGAGATTGGGAGAACCCTGAAAAACTGCTATGAGCCTTTGAAGTCCATACACTTCTGGATCTACTCACTTAGTCTGACTGAGCCTACTGCTTCTATAAAAGCATAATATTATAACTAAGGTTGTGAGAACTTTCCCTTACAAAGTGGATAGACAATGTAGTAGGCATGCTCTCAACCAGGATGAGAAGCTTTTCATTGTTAAAACTTTTGAACACTATATTCCTTTAATAAAAATGTAGTGGTGTACATGTTCCCTCTTCCTTCATACTTTCCATTTTAAGGCAATAAAAATTGTGTTTTTTTTTAAAGAAAGAAAAAATAATCTATAATGGATCTTTATTCACACGCTTTTAGTTTAACTAGACAATTCTAAAAATACTATTAAAAGCCAATGTGCTTTTCCACGAATCTGAGATGTTATTTACTCCATAAGGGCCAAAAATAGCATGAGGTTTATAAATCACAATAGTGTTAACCAGATGTCTCATGTTCCTCAGTTGGAAATGGGCTAATCCAGGACAGCAAGTCATAAATCCTAGATGTGTGCAACTCAGCTGTGGATCCCAGTACCATATGTATAAAAGGAGGAGGGACACTTACGTATCATCAAAAACAAAGAAATGTGTCAAAGGTATAGCCGTGTTAGTCTGTAAAATCAGTATGTAGAAAGATCTTGTAAGCACCTTTGAGAGTAACGGAAAGTTGGCAGCATAAAAGTTCAAATATATCTGAGGAAGAAAGCTCATACTGCCAACCTCTTTCTTTCAGTTAGGGGCTGTACAGACAGCCCTGGAGATGTGGCTCTATGCCGCCTCTAGAAGTGCAGGATTGGGGCCACAGTAACCACATGCACAGCCCTGTGGCTCCAATCCAGCGTTTTTCTGGGCCAAAGAAAAGTAGCAAAATGCCGCTTCTCTTTGGCCTGGAAAAGGGGTGCCCTTGTGGCTTCATGCCTGCTGGCACCCCAACCCTAAAGGGGCAACCCCCTTTTTCCTCTGCCTTGTTGGCATGGCTGTGTGGTTGCCGCGCCAGCAATGTGCGTGCAGAAAGGGGCCATAAGCGCCCTCCAGCAGCGCAGTGATGTGACCTGTGCAATGCGCCATTTGGACATGTCGCACAGGACACGTCATGGATGCGCACCCCATGTGGGCGGGGTCGCATAATCATGGTGTCACCCACACATACCAGGGTTAGGGAGCGTGCGGTTGCTGCATGTTCCCTAAGCCTAGTATCAGTGGCAGCACACTGCTTTTGGCCCGTGTGTACCAGGCCTTAATCTCAAAAGTGCTACAAGATCTTTCTATGTGCCAAAAAAACCACAACAATCATTATAAACTACCCATATACTATTGTTTCCCTGTTATTCAAAAGATAATTACTGTAATTTTAAAACAATACACACGGTTTAAGCAGGGGGTATGTGACCATGGCCCATTCACTCCACAGTTATACTGCTATCTTCCACGTTACCTGACAGCATCTTATGGAATTCTGGAGTTTGGAGTTTAAGCAGCAAGGAGATATCTCTGACTGAGAATCCTAAATGCTGTTCTCTCAACTGCAAATTCCAGGTTTCTATGGGATGTTGCCACAGCAGTGGAACTGAAACACAGAACTATACTTGTGTAAGTGTGAATGGGTCTCAAGTGTCCAACTGCTAGTAACAGGCAGCTTCCAGGCTCCTACTCTCCTTCTTAGGGTTCTTCATCCTTAAGGCAGGTGTAAACTGCTCAGACGATGCATTCAAATAGAGTACCTCAGTCTCTATATATTTTGGACTTCAGCTCCCAGAAGCCTCAACTAAAATATACAAAAACTAGGCCAGTCAACTTTCCTAATGCTTTCCCACTGTATAGATTCTTAAGTAGATTTTTTTCTTTGTTTATTCAGTTTTTCTAACTGCTTTGCTTGTGAAGCCACTTTTATTCTACATCCAAACTAAATCTGTTTTTGCTGTTGTTGTGTTCCTTCAAGTAACTTCTGACTTAGGGTGATCCTAGGGTGAATCATGGGATTTTCTTGATTAAGATTTATTCAAAAGGGGGCTTGCCTTTGCCACCCTCTAAGGCTGAGAGAGTATGTACTGCCTAAGGTCACCTAGTGGATTTCCATGGCAGAGCATAAATTCAAATCCAGTTTCCAGAGTAATTAATCCAGCACTCAAATCCCTACACCACACTGTCTACAAAACAAACAAAAACAGCTTCATTTATATACCGCTTCATACTGAACTAATAGCGTCTAAGCAGTTTATAACAGTAAACTAATTGTCCTCAACAATCTGAGTACTCATTTTAGCGACCTCGGAAGGATACATTCCTGGGTCAAGCTTGAGCCCTTTCGCTGGTATTGAACTCCCAACCTTATGGCTTTTGAGTGAGTGGCTGTAGTACAGGCATTTAACCACTTTGCCACCAGGGCTCCTCATAGAAATACAAATCTTATTGTTGTGTGCCTTCAAGTCACTTCCAACTTATGGGGACCCTAATGTGAACCTATCACAGGGTTTTCTGAAACTGAGTATGTGTGACTCACCAAAGGTCACCCAGTGGGTTTCCATGGATGAGCAGAGAATCAAACAGGATCATAGTCCAACACTAAAACCACTACACCATACTGGCTCTAAATCTACCTCCATATAATTGGGGAGGATGCATTATTAGGCAGCATCTGATTGTAACTATACACTTGGCTGCTTTGTTATTGCTACTGAATTCTGAATATAGGTCTGGCTTGGGATCAGAGGGTGCAAGGCTTGACATCTTGTTGGGAAGATGCATCAACATCATCCCTTAAGATTTGGGCTCTCTCCTAGTTGAACCCGAGCTGGACAAGGAGTGGTGGCAGTTCTGACTTGAAAGACTATTGTTGATTCTAACTAACATATTTAGGGTTCAACAGTACATGGCTGGAACTCTTGACAAAACGCAAGGGAATAGGTCCTTTAGCAGGAAAGGTTTCCCAATTATTGCCTAAGGTCCTCAAATGTCACTGTTCATTAAAAGACTAGGTTCAGGTGTCTATATGTTTTCTGGGTTTCTCACATAATAGATGCAGAGCTGAGTATATCTACTACCCACTTTACACAAAATGTTTGCTTGTAATGCAGGATTTGTGATTGTACGAGGGAATGTACATGCTTGAGCCAGAATATTAACTGATATCAAAAACATAAATTTTCATTCTGTATGGGCAACATGCTTGTACTCAAGCTGCACACTGTGGAAAATCTGCTTTTGAAGAGATATTTTGGATGCATACGGGAAATAGAAGCATATATTTTTATCATGTACTGTTATGACAAGGTAATGTAACCTTTAACTAATCATAGTTTAGCTGACAAATTCTGAAGGTATGTGTTTTAACTAAATAATCTTGTCTGCGTGTGTTATTTATAGATAATTCAGCCTGTCAAGAATTATGGATGAAAAGGGGGGAAAGAGCAGACTGTTGTTTTTTTTAAAAAAATCCCTCAAACCTTTATCCAAGCATGCGAAAAGCCGATACAGTATTGCTCTGGCAGACATCAAAGATTTATGTTCCATTCCGTTCCAAGAAGTGCTCTAAATTTTAAAAAAGGGAACGATTACCACCTTCAACCAGGCTGTTCTCTCATGTGCAGTTGGCAAGACCTTTGCCTCAGTAGAGGGACAAGACATCTGAATTCATTATCAGATAGTTCACAAGAACAGGTTGCCAACTTTAGCTACAACTTAAGAAACCTTCAAGCCACATCCAGGAGAAGCAGACAGTAATAGTAGCACTGAGGAACTCCAGGCAGTAGAAGCCTGCACAAATAAGAGAGATTTTTTCTCCCTTACTAATATTGAACACAGACTTTCCCCTCCCTCCCCATCCAAAACTGACAGTACAGCTTCTTAGGGCATTTACACTTGTCTATTATGCCTCTGCTCAACAGATTTAGCATGTTTTGATATTGTTTTTGAAAAACTGAAAAGAGATAGCAGGGAAGGAAAAATGAGTTTATGGACAGAAAAATGCTTCTCCCAAACCACTTTGAATTATTTTAAAGGCTGTTTGATGCCACCATAAAATGATCAACAGACTGTTCCACAACCAACAGAATGTCTCATTATTGCCATGTAACATCTCAAATCAAGCCTTTTCGTTGATGGCAGGAACCATTTAACATCTTTCCATGTGCAGTATAAGAGGAGGGGACTGTGACAGCTTTCAAATTCCTTCTGAAAACTTTTTTTTAACATCAACTTTTGCTGGCTCATAATGATTCTGATGTTACTCACTTTAGTAGTTTTGACATTGATGTAGATAGCTCAAATGTTTTAATTTTTGGTTTGGTTCGCTTTATCTCTTTTTCTGATACTTCTTTGAACCTTTGACAAGGTTTCCCATGACATTCTTGCAAACAAGCTTGTAAAATGTGGACTAGACAAGGTAACTGTTACATGGATTTGTAACTGGTTGACCGGCCGAACCCAAAGGGTGCTCAACAATGGCTCCTTTTCATCGTGGAGAGAAGTGACCAGTGGGGTCCCACAGGGCTCTGTCCTGGGCCCAGTGCTATTCAACATCTTTATCAATGACCTGGATGACAGAATTGGGAGCATACTTATCAAATTTGCAGATGACACCAAATTAGGAGGAATAGCTAATACTCCAGAGGACAGGATCAAAATTCAAAATGACCTGAATAGACTAGAAAGCTGGGCCAAAGCTAACAAAATGAAATTCAACACAGAGAAATGTAAGGTATTGCACTTAGGGCGGAAAAATAAAATGCACAGATATAGGTTGGGAGACACATTGCTGAATGAAAGTACATGCGAAAGGGATCTAGGAGTCCAAGTAGATGATAAGTTGAACATGAGTCAACAGTGCGATGCGGCAGCTAAAAAGGCCAATACAATTTTAGGCTGCATCAATAAAAGTATAGTGTCTAGATCAAGAGAAGTAATTGTGCCATTATATTCTGCTCTGGTCAGGCCCCACCTGGAATATTGTGTCCAATTCTGGTCACCACAATTCAAAAAGGACATTGAGAAACTGGAGCGTGTCCAAAGGAGGGCGACTAAAATGGTGAAGGGTCTGGAAACCATGCCCTATGAGGAACGACTTAGGGAGCTGGGGATGTTTAGCCTGGAGAAAAGAAGGTTAAGAGGTGATATGATAGCCCTGTTTAAATATTTGAAAGGATGTCATATTGAGGAGGGAGCAAGCTTGTTTTCTGCTGCTCCAGAGAACAGGACCCGGAACAATGGATGCAAGCTACAGGAAAAGAGATTCCACCTGAACATTAGGAGGAACTTCCTGACAGTAAGGGCTGTTCGACAGTGGAACACACTCCCTCAGAGTGTAGTGGAGTCTTCTTCCTTGGAGGTCTTTAAACAGAGGCTGGATGGCCATCTGTTGGGGATGCTTTGATTTGGATTTCCTGCATGGCAGGGAGTTGGACTGGATGGCCCTTGCGGTCTCTTCCAACTCTATGATTCTATGATTCTACCATCTTTCTGTCTTTCTGCCATAGTCTTTCCATCCTTTGTCTCCCCTGCCCCATCTTTCTCCTTCTGGCATGGGAGAGACAAATTACTCTTGCCAGAGATCTGAAATAATCAATTCCAGAACGCTGTTGAAATAAGGCAGAGGAATACTGCACATCACGGTATGATGAGGTGCTCATCGCTGATATACAGAAACATATAGTTGCACTAATATATTAATGTTCCCAGTACACATACAACAGTATGAAGGCCATCCTATAGGAAGTTTCCTAATTTAAAATATAAGGTTGGGGATTTTAGAAACTTATCATAATGCAGGTTATGGGAACATCTTTTTTTGAGTGTGTCTCTTTCTCCTGAGGATATGAGTTACCATGTAGCATGTCCCACCTCCCCTGTGGAATGTAGTTGAACGGGCTTAAATTAAGTAAAAGTGCTTAGTCCACCAAATAAAAATAGTATGCTTGCTAACCCAAATTTTGACACACACACACACACACATACACACAGAGAGATATTCCTCCCCACACCCCATTTGGTTATAACACATAATCAGCAACATTTTTAAGACTGTTCAGCGCCTTCTAAAATAACCTGGCAGGCTGTTCTGACACTTAACACACTGTCATGAAAACTGTTCTCTTGAATTTAGGTGAATTTTAGTCTTCAGGCAGTAGTTTAGAGCTAGTGTACTTTCTAATTCTCTTATTCTCTGAAGGTTCTCGTCTGGTACTCTGGACCATATAAATTAGCAAACTCCACAAAAGGCAACTGGACAATACCCAGCAGGCACTCAAAATGCATAAGAGCAGAGATAAGGAAAATGAGACCATAGCATGAAGAGAGAAAGAAAAAGAAAAAATGGACTGATTTAACCTTAGCCATGATGTAAAAAATTCATTGTATTTCTTGCCCCTAATCAATATATATTTTTAGCAACTGATGGTTTTCAAAAACAGCAAGTTTTTTTTAAAACCTGAAAATTCTATTTGAATCCAGGTCACTGGTTTTTGGTTTGGTTTTGGTTTGGTTTGATGGAGCGGGGGGAGAGAAGTTGGTACATGCTTTGTGCTTGGGAAGAAAAGTTTCTCAAACTTTTTTAACCTTAGTATGAGCAAACCAGAAAAAAGGACATTTAAAATGTATACAAACATTTCAGGTATATTTTTTCTTTTAAAAAACAAGCAAACAATTATGGGGTGGTTTAACTCTGCTGTTTCCCCCAAAATTTGATGCTGCTATTTACCCCAAAACCTCTACTAGGGCATAAACTGAAGTTCCAAGCCATTTTTGTTAGAATCGTTATAGAGAAGGAAGGGGTTAATTCTTCCTCTTTACTCCTTTACTATGTGCACCACATCTTAAAACACACACTTCTCACAGTTGTAGTTTTTAAGGTGACATTAAGATGAACTGAATGTATGGACACACTTAGCCACTAGTCTGGTCATTTAAAAAAACTATTTTCAGCCTCAGTTTGAGCATTCTCTTAAAATGTGTTATACTTATTCCATTTTGTTTCTAATTCTATCCATGTTATAAGTAATTTTTGCTTGTGCTGCAGTGTACTTTGATGCCTTCTTGCTGTGTTAGCAACATGCTGCCTTTCCCATATGTTTGTTGAGCATTTATCTTGCCGTGTCCTGGTTTTGTCCATTCAGCCTGTTATTTGCAGATGAACGGAAGAGTACAAATCAACAGAACTGATGCTGCTGACACCGCACATGTTGATTAGGTTTCACTTAATGTATTGTAGTACATACTGCAGGTTACCAGAAATAGAGTGTATGTTTTCAATTATAAATACAGTCTTTATAACTACACTTTCCAGGATAAAGTATTGAACTGTGTCCAGTTTTAGGGCCTTCCCATCCCCCAAAAATCCCTCTTGAGTTCATCTTATTGCCATATCTTCTAAGAAGAATGGGTTTTTTTCCCCCTTACTCAGAAAAAGAATAATATTCTCTTTGGCTGCCCAGTTTCATCTCATCATTTTTTATGTCAAATGTGCTATTTTAAGATATATCAACAATATCATTTTTTGTTGTTTGCAAATACAATACTGTTCATACTGCCTGACAGCAAAATTTCCTTGGCCCAATTATGATACTGTTAATGTAGCCTATGCTTGTAATTTGCAATCAGAATGGGGATTAAAAAAACAACACTGGGTCTGTATGACTTGTAACCTACCAGACTCAAAACACCATTATCAGTCATGGCTCAGAAAACTCTATCAGGTTTTAACACCTGGAAAAAGAAAAACAATGGCTGGTGACAGCACTTGACAAACCACAACAGTTTGGGGTACAGTACCATACATTTGCTAATGATACACAATCTCACTTTATCTCTCCTTTCTATAACATACTAGGAAAGCCAAGGTCATTACAAAGAGTGTATCTGAGAGCAGTGAAGGACTGTATGTGGATTGACAAGTTTAAACTGTATGAATATGTTATAGTTATTAGATATTAGCAGACTGGTGAATGTTCTTTGTCTCCCAAGTTAGTGGCTCTCCTTGTAGAGATCATTAAAGGATTATAATCTGGGTACAAAATGCAGTTTCACCTATCTACAAACACCCAGCACCTTTTCAGACCAACAGCATTAAGAACTGTAAGATTATGTAAGTTGCAGAGTTGCACCAATAATGAGTCTTCAATTTCCATTCCTCCTCCAACAATATGATTCCTATTAAAACATAAGAAGAAAGCACTGAAACGTAGGCATACTAGAAAAGAAGACAAAACAGAGGATGTAATACTAACTCAATAATTCTTGCTTTGTACTGACAGCAGTTGCTCAACTAACCTCAAAGAGTGCAGTTTCAAATAAATAGGAGCATACAACTGCATCCACAATATTATAAAGATCTCAGAAGGCATACTCTTTTATACTAACAAGTTATTCCTCTAATCAACATGGCCATGCATAAGTAATAGACCAACATGACTGGATCCACCACAACCAGCCTCATTCCCACACCAACTAAGGGGCTACACAGACCGCCCCTTTGGAGGGGCCTTGCTGCCGCCCTTTTTAGTGCCAGATCGGAGCCACAGCAACTACATGCCACAGCTCCAATCTGCATTTCAGTGGCACAAAAAGGGTGCCAAAGGAGCACCATGATGCAGTGCCAAAGGGAGCACCAGAAGGTGCCACTGCTGCAGCAAAGGCGCCTTTTCCACAGGGCAAAAAGGAGCCACTTTTTGTGGCTCCTTTTTGTGCCACGGAAATGCCAGATCAGGGCCAAGGCATGTGGTTGCCACGGCCCCGATCCAGCACTGAAAAGGGTGGCAGCAGGTCGCGCCAAAGGGGTGGTCTGCTTAGCCCTATGACATCAGCAAAGAGCTCTTTTTTTAATTCCCTCCACTCCAAGGAGAACAGTAGAAGATGTCTCCACATAGGTCCCTTATATCCCAAGGGAAATCAAATAACCTTTTATTCATTCTTTCATGTTGAGCTGGAAAATATGAAGAAGTCTCTACTAAATTTTCTGTTACTATTCTCACCAGTGATGAGAGCCTAGGGGCAAGGCAGAAAGCTCCTGTAAATTAAACAACAACAATAACAACAACATTTATTTATAATGCCTTTTACCAAAGGGAAGAACATCAGACATATACAATCAAGAAAAAAACAATAAAACACGACACTATAATATACTAAAATAATATACTAGTATACTAATGTACTAAAAACAAATCCTCATCAGTCGCTCATCAGGATGATGGAGCAGATCTCTCTGCAGGAGTCTTGGTGGTCCCTGTAGGATTGCTGGGTGTGATACCTCCATAGTGTGCTGATTCCCCCAGGCCACCCAGGCAACCCCTCATATGCCTCTCAGGCAAGGGAGCAAGTGATGCTCATCAGCTTCAATAGTTGTATAGAAGAGGGAATTTCAGCAGGTGTTGTTTGTCAACAATCATGTAACAAGCATAAAGTCTGTTTGAAGTTTGTACGGGGCACATCTTTACTCCTCCTTCATCCTGCTCCTTCTCTGCCCCAACCCCTTGGCTTTTCCACTGGCATCTTAGACTGAGCCCCTGAGATGCCAACTGTCTATCTCCAGCCTAAATCAAGAAATATTTTAAGTGAAAAAATCATAAAGAAAAACTAGCTTGAACATTAATTGCTAAAACCATGTCTTAAAAAAAATACAGCTGTTTATTAACTAACTGACCACATATCACAAAAAGACTGCATTGTCACTATGTTTTCTACAATTTCTCCTTGGACAAGATAAGTTGTTAGAAATGGGAAGTTTGCCTACATGGAACACTATATGATTGACAGGAGCAAAGAGTTGGACAAAATGGTCCTATGCCTCTGTGTATATTCTCACTGTTCCGAGAAAAGCTTCAGAGTCGACACTGTGCCCTTATGTTTTCCTTTGACTGTGTAGCCAATTAAAATAGTATATGTTCTTAGTCACTTTTCCAGCTATAACATTTACAGCCAATTCCATTTTTGAAAATGGCAGGGTTTTGGCTAGTACTAAATGAAGGCTGTTCAATGGCAGTTTTCCCCCCTGGCAATGGAGAAATTCTATATTAGGTTTTTACATGCATAAAACTGCAAAAGAAACAATTTGCATTTCTTTATTCCAGCTGGTAAACATAGGTTGTAAAATTTAGATTAATGGGCCTTTCCCATTAGCCACTCTCTGACAGATGTATTTTGATATTAGAACAGCACAGCCAGTAGCCTAACACCACTCCAGAAACTAATTACACTCAGGACCCATATATACTCATCCAACGATTTTCTTCAAGCTTCTGATTACCAGCTGGTCCATGGAGGCCAGGAGAGACTTCCACTCTAACATAACCTAGTAATAAAGAAGCAAGTTGTCTTGCAAACTAGGTTTCCGCAGAATCCCACTATGTCTAGCTCTGATATAAACAAACAGATTTCAGGTTATGATGAACAAGTCCCATACATGAAGAAAAAGCATCTAAGCTTCTGTTCCTGGTTACCATTTGTTGCTATATACAGATCCAACAATTAATGTTTCATTCCAAGCACATCTCATTAAGAAGTCAGGATAGCAATCCATCTTCATACATTATGACTTCTTGTAACATCTGGACCAGGTCAATGGCTGGGATTCAATGTACTAACAAATGTTTTGTTGGATTATCTTCTAATATTTTAGAATATTTCTTTAGAGATTTATTCAAGGATCGAACAAAAGCAAGGCCAATTAAAAACTCTGATGTTGAGCATCACAAACACTGATCATGTGTTTCTGAAGCAGCAATGTGATTTAGACACATTCAGAACTATTCAAGGAGGAAGAAAGCGGAAGGGGGAGGGAAGCACTATTAAGACTAACCAGTCTCTATTTCTGAATGACCTTTCACAGATATAATCCCACTTCTTCAGATGCAGTGCAGAGTGATAATAAAAGCTCAGGTATAAAGCATATTTGCACACTTGTGGGAGTGGAATGTAATAGGATCCAGAAGAATGCAAATTGTGATCCTAGCTCTATATTTTCAAAAGGGCTGCATAATGTGATACAAGTCTTTCAGATCTTTACAGTGGCTAGTTAATACCGATTTGTGAAGGCGACAGTGATGTATACTCATCATCTGACTTGGACTCAAATCGAACTCAAGCCACTTCGGTGACTTGGCCTGGATTAGACTCTGTAATAAATGACTCACCAACTTGGCTTGACATCTACCTTGTATATTTTTATCAACCAATTTGTTGGCCTTGGTTCACTAACAGAACACATTCATAATGTTTATTGCAAGGGAGCAACAAATGTGTTAGGCTTGAGGCAGAAGGATTCTTCTTTTCAAAAATTTTAGAAGGTTCCTCTGATGTGCCGCATGGATAGGCTGCTGATTAAGTAGACCTCATTTTTCTAAAATGCAGTCTTGATAAATTGCTTATGATATTTTTTTTTACTTAACTTGGGGCACGTATTGAGTAAGATTAAGTTACTATCTTTTTTATTTTCTAGTTAGTGAAACTGCATCCCCTCCCCACCCCACACACACAAACACCAGGATCAAAACCTCCTTTTTCTGTTAAGGTTGGCTCGCAGATTTGAGACTTGACTTGAAAGTATCTTGCAAGGACCTGAAACTTGACTTTACACTTGAAGGTAGAAACTTGAGACCGGGCTTGAGATTTGGAATAAAAGACTTGAATACATCACTGGAAAGCAATAAATCTGCTTATCAAAAGTCAGTTTCCCTGGGTTCAAAACCTTCTTTGACAACATTACTTTTGTTGTATGTGCAGAAGTGAGGACTCTTGTGTTAATTTATGTAAATTCTTGAAATAAAATAAATAGGTAGTGCACCATGAAGCCAGTGTCTTTGTTCATACCTCTATTAATGGATTTGAATTTGCAAATATAATTCAGTTCCGCTGCTTCTTTTTCTAGACTTCCTTTGTAATTTCCTCATTCATGAACCATAACCTTTCAATCTCATACTGTATGTATAGGAAGACAGAAATGTTCTGCAACTAGTTTTGGATTACTGACATTTTAAATGACAGATTTGTGTCTATTTATCCTCTTGTGTAGAGGCTGTCCTGTTTGTCCCTTGTACAATGCAGAAAGGCATTTCTGGCATAGAATGGCATATACCAGAACAAGCAAATGTACCTTTGTTGTTGTAAATGAGGTGACTGGTCCCTGTAATATTGCTCCCAAGATTAAAACAATATTAAATATCAACATGGTTAAAGCCAATTAAAATTACTTTAAAACAGATTATAAACAGTAGAGCATCATAAAACTCATCGTTGATAAAAATCGGTTTCCATAAGTTTCTAGACTTATACATGGGTATATACAGTAACAAGGGTCCACTGTACATCCTGGGCTCAGTGATGTGAGGTACAGTCTGCCTCATTTTTGGAGTGGTAATGGCTGTGCTGATTGCAGGTGGGAATTCACTTTCTCCTACGTATATGTGTCCAGCAGTAAGAACTAGAGCTATTGACATTTAGAAATTATAGTTAGACTGAGCCTATAATTCTGAATGTAATAGTTTTCAAAGAAATAGCTGTGTTGGTCTCTTGGAGTATAGAAAGGAGGAAAGGAGAGACAGGGCATCACTCCTCCTTTTTACCAACAGTATAGCCACTGTCTAACTGTTGTTAGCATTTCACAATGACCACGTTGGCAACAAGTTCACATCAATTTAGAGGGAGAAAGGAGGATCTTAAAACTATGCCAAGCTCAGTGTCAGGGCAAAACATAAGAAGAAACAATAGGGTTGCCATTGTCTGATATTATCACCGTGTGCTTGTTTCTTTACCCTGAAAAAACCAGCTCAGCCTATAATAAATAGAAAAGTTCAAAAATGTCATAAGACTTCCGTGCTCCCTTTTTCAAAAGTAGCTCATTCTGTAAAACTCTGTTAAAGCTTCTTCAACTCTAGGAAGGGAAGCACAAGACAGTACAGCGTGCAACCTTCCTTACACAGAATGTTTTAAAAAATCATCTAAGAGAGTTTGATCTGTAAGGGTAAAGAGCATGCCTAGCTGTGAGCACATTTCAGCATGCAATTTTGATGAATCTAGATATCTCTCTTTGAGTAATTCTTCTAAGCAAATTTAGGTTGTTTTATCATTTTAAACTCAGAAGGCCAGGCATATTGGTTTGAAGAAACAGAATCTTGTAGAACAGAAAAACAAATGTATTGCATCATTACCTTGTGCTTTAAGCCCATTTTTGCCAGATATTATTTTAAATGTTTAGCACCAACAGTACACTCACCACTGGGAGAGGAGACAAGGTCCTTTGCTACTTTCAGAACGTGAGTGAATTGGTAGCCAATAGGTAAAAACCACAGCTAAGCCAAATTTATGGTAGTTCTAAAAAGGCGCTACATTGGAAGCACATGCTTTGTGACAGAAGAAAGGGAGAAACATTCCAGCAGCAGAAAAGTATCATCTTCCACCCATCTTTTTACCCCTGGAAAATATTCCCTGACAAAGCAGATGTGTGTCTTTACCTAAATTTCTTTTCCAGAATAGTATTGTATCTCACTTCAACCCAAACTGAAAAGAGTTTAAGGAGACAATAATACTCAAATGCTATTTTTGAAGGTTAATAGCTTTTGTTTGCTCATTTATATAATACAGTTAAGCATATATTGTACAACTGACTACACATTGTGTGTATTTGATCTTTTATGGTGCCTCAGCTGTCCTTGACAGAGTAAAGGTTCCTCAGTCTTGTCATTAATCTTTATTCTGGAGTAAAACCAACTGTGTACAATGATGTTTACTCTCATACATGTATATAGGAAGACATCTTCAAACATCTAAAGGATGTCCTCATATTTAAAAAAAGGAACCACTACTTTTAATAGATGTCTTAACAAACGGCAATATCTGCTATCTCACTGCGAGGGATGCTTTTTCAAAATGAACATGTTTTTACTACAGATGTTATAATGCAGACAGAATCTAAAAACAAAGAAAATATTTTTCCCCTTCAGAACATTTTATCCATATGCATGTTTCTTAAGTTTTGCACAAAAAATGAATGCAATGCTTTTGCACCAAAAAAAACAAATAGGCAAATACACTCTTTCACAACTGATCCTTTTCAGAGTAGTAAAATCTTCAATATCTAATTTTTGTGTTGTTAGTTGTAGTGCTTGAGTATTTTCCATCAGCTATGAGGAAAATTCATGAATATTCTTTACATGCCTGATATAAATGTCCTAATAATCTTTTTTTCAGAAATGTTAATGTTCCCACGGTAAATTTGTCCCTTCATTCAAATAACTCACACTTACATCTTAAAGTTGCATCGTGGCTCTCTTTTCATCACACACAGCAAAAAAACAACCATCATAGTTGTTGAACAATTATAGGGACCCACACTATCCTTATTTATATGAACGGCCTGGATTTACTTTCCACCTGCCATGTGAATTATCTAATCTAAAACCATTACTGAAACACACATACTTCAAAATTGGATTACCTTTACCTCTGAGCGCCTTTAGGACTGAAGGGTGGTGGTTAAATCCCCCATAAATAAATAAATAAAATATTTTGAAACTATAATATTTTACTCTTCTTTTTGCTTCACATTCACGGTGCTACTGCACTTGGAGAATCTCTCCAATAAGGATTTCACATTTGCAACAATAATGGACTGTGCTAGTAGCTTTGAAAACGACTAGACACATATTACCAGGAAGCAAAGGATACATTATTTAAAATATGACATTATTTAAAAAGGAAAGGCAGGGTGAACAGGAAGACTAATTGGATGCATCTCTGCTGCTCTCCATGCTCTTCACCAACATAGAAAGGGTGTTGTCACGGGGGGGGGGGGGGTTATAATATTTTAAATTAATATGATTAAAACAGTAGAAGGGTCACAGCTCAACGTTGGAATACATACTTGTAGGCAAAAGGTCCCAGATTCAGTTCCTGGAAAATAACTCTTGCCTGAAACCCTAAGGAACCACTGTTGGTCAGCCACTAATTAACCAGATGGCTTGGTGACTGTTTTAATACAAATCATGCAATGCTTTTCTTTTCTTATTGAGACAGTTGTGGAGCCCTACTGAACTTACACCATCTCAGTACACAACAATAAAATAGGAAGAAAAGGAAATATATTTTAAGATAGTCAATCTAACTAGGCATACATTAAAATTATAAATGGTGTGGTAATAGTAAGATAGGGAGATATTTTTTTCCTTTCTCATATATTAGAACCAGGAATCATCCACTGAAACTGAATACAGTCATCCCTCCATATTTGTGGCTTTGATATTTGCGGATTTGATTATTCATGGATTTGATTAATATGTTCTCTCTAGGACTGCCTAGGTCCTCCAGTGCAACTCTGTGGTCAACTTTAACTAAAAGTTGCACTGAAAGACCATTTGTTGCTACTCCAGTGCCATTCTATGGTCAGTGTATGTTGGACATTGACCACAGAGTTGCACTGGAGGACCTAGAGATTCCTAGAGAAGGGTCCTCTCAGGTAAAAACTGTGTTTTTGTTATTTGCGGTTTTTCCGTATTCACAGGGGTCTTGTTCCCCTAACCCTAGCGAATTTGGAGGGACAACTGTAGTGGCAAAATCAGGACAGATTCAAGAAAGTGGTTCTTTACACAGCACACAGAAAAACTGTAAAAGTTGCATCCACAAGCTGGGCCAACAATGAGTTCAACTTTAAAAGGTAGTTGGGCAAATAAGCAGAGGGCACAGCTGTGCATGGATTCCAGTCATAATGACAATATATTCTTTCCAGTATGAAACATCCCTCTCAATATTGGTTGCTGGGGAACACTAGAGTGAGTGCTTGTTCACTCATGTCCAGCTAGTAGCCTTCTTGTAGATACCTGACTGGTCACTGCATAAATAGTATGCTGAACTAAACAGGCCTGTGGTCTGACCTGATGTAACTCATATTAAGTTCTTATGTAGTAAATGTAATCTAATAATTCTTATACAACAGTTTACTTACATCACAAAATAGAAAGTATTTCTTAACCAGGCAGATACAGCTAAGCAGGAGACTCAGATTTTAAAGGGATTTATGTATGCTTGGAAGTGCCCACCGCCTGTTTTCAAAATTCATTCTAACAAATAACATGCCATTCCTAATATGCTTTCTACCCAATTAATGGCTGTTACACAAACTACATTCACTTAAGCTTCAAACTTCACTTTTCACCGGGGATTTATGCTTTCTCTCTTTCTTGAATATCTTACACTTTTGCCTTGGGCTAATCCACCTCTTTTGAAAGCAAAGCCTGAATTTAACAGCTTTGCCTCCTGGAGACCTAATGATAGATGTCAAAATGTATAATTAGGATTTTGTCCATAAAAAAAAGATTTAAGAATGTATGCATTATACAACATGGACTCTAAGTCTGAAATAGTGAAATATAATTCCTATTACACAACTCCCAGTACACTTTTAGAAAAAAAGTTTAAATTTTTTCAACTGTGCAAATACATATCATTTATTGAGGTTTTTACAAAAGTAATGGTCCTAATTCAGTTTTGTAGTCACAACAGAAGCACACACATAAAGATTTGCCTTGGAAACAGTCCATTGTTAGTTACAAACTACAGACAACTGGTTTGCCTGAAACTAGTCCTCCATTTCTCTATTGTTATTAAACGTATGATCAAGACTATCAGAATTCACAGCACCAACAAAAGCTGGGTGTGGACTTTCTTCTAGGGAAGCATTTTTTCCATATGTAAAATTTCATCCAGAAAATAACTGTTATTTCCATGCAGATATAATTTGCATTCAGTTTTACAGGTCACACATTTGAAGAATGTCTTTATAAAACTCTTGTCCATTGCTTATGTTCTTCATTATGTTGATCAGATCCTAAATATCTGTAATAATTTTCAGATTATTTTCAGATTGCTTCATTCTGTTTCAGCAAAAACAAACACACTTCTGGCACTGAAGCTTAACTATGGCTTGTTACAGACTGCCAAAATAAAGCTGCTTCGGGTCTCTTTGGAGGTATGCTGTTTAAATGATGCATGCATCCTAAGAATCCGGAAGCTGCACCAAAGCTGCACTCCAGTGCTTAGGAATGGCCAAGGTGTTACAAGATCTGCTTTCACAGACTAGACTAGCGCCTACTAGATTTTCTTCATCAGATGTACAGGTCTGCTTTCTTACAGAACAGTGTGAACTCCCTTCAGTCATATCAAGATGATATCAACATAAATTACAGGGTCTAAGGAGATCCTTATTGGCTAAAACAAAATGATCTCCAAAAGGACACTAAATCAACAAGTCACTTGTTCATTCTATTCATATTTAATTGGGAACTTTGCAGGCAAGTTCCATGACTATGTGGATCATCACTATGTTAGACATTACAGTCTTGTGATGAATTAGGAATTCAGATGTTGCTTTAAATGTCCAGATGGAAACTAAAAATACATGTTTTAAACAAAGAAATCTACACACAAGACTCAAAAAGAAATTTTCTTGAACTCCTAATTAACTTTAATTCCATTAAGAAGGAACATCAATGCTATATGAAAAGCAAGGGACTAATGGTTTATATTTGGATGAAAAATGTGTCTGCAACATAATGAGATTTACAGAAACTGTCTTCTTTTCTGAAAGTATAGCTCATCACTCTTAGTCAAACTAAAGTAAAAAATATGTATAATGGGTTTTAAAACCAAACCAAACCGTTATTTTCTATTTCTAGAAACAGAATGTTTTGTAGTTTTGTATTTCCTAATCAGCTATGAAGTTTTAATATTGAGACTTTTCACTGAGCTTTTAACTCATACAGAAATAAATGTCTTCATTAATATTTACTATTTCAAATAAAATATTACTGTTGCAAACTTAGAGTCTTGTTTCTATAGTTGTCAATCCCACTGTTTTCAGTGGAATCCACTTGCAAAACCTTACAGTGCAATTGTAGGCACATCTGTTCTCAAATGGCCCTTGATAGGGTACAGAACTGCACACACATGGATCTTAGCCCTGGGTTTTCTACCACAGCATAAGGTTGCAGTCCTATGGATCTTGGATAGCAACCCTTCTCCCCTCTTAGGGATGGAATAGATGAGTATGAAAAAGCAGCTGGAACCTGCATTCTCCAGAAGCGGGTCAAAACCTCATTGTCTGCACTAGCCATTCTCAAGGTGGCCTGAATGCACATGGCCTGACCACATAATGCAGCATCAAGCCATGCCACTGGGTAATTTTGTTGTTGTTGCTTCACCACCATGCATGCGCACTGTTGCAGAAACTCACTGCCAGCAACTGCCTGCTGCCTAGATTCCAACCCATTCATGGCTCCCCCTTTGATCGGTCACACAGTCATACCTGCAACCCTCCACTGGTTCAAGGCATCGGGGCATAAGTGTGCCCAGTAAAACAATGGCAAAGCATAAACATGGAGGCCCCCCTACATGCCTCCTTTACCCCCCCCTTCACCCCATACCCCCTCTTGGACTGTCTGGTTTGTGTACATTGTACTTGTATCCATTGGAAGTGTCACACACACTTTTTGCATCAACACCCCAACTGCTTGGGTACATTGGCTGTGTCCTTTTTTTAATTCTCACCTATACCAATGTATTTATATGCAGCTTTAGGGTTAGAGTTAGGATGGATCTCTCCTTCAAAATGACTCGCATGTTGGGGCATTTATATACAAGGTCAAAGGTGTGCATTTTCAGGGCTAAATCGGAATATCCTGGTTTCTTTTTGCTTTGGTTTTTAGCCCCGAAGCATGTCTTTGTAGGCATGCATCATCTAAAAGCCCTGCCTTCAGAGTAGGTGGAAACTTTTATTTGGCCCACCTGTTTCACCTGCCCAATCCATGACAACCACTAGCTTTCATATGACTGAGCCAAAAATGGGACAAATCAGTAATGTATTCCAGTAATATAAATGGGAGGGAAACTGATTAAGAAATAAAACATAATGGAAAGGTGGGGGGGGGGGTCTTCCTGATTGTTTGCTAGCACAAACACAACAGAGCTTGGGGTCTTTTGGAACTTCCTGTATCAAGGCTTAGAAGTCCAGATAGTTGCTCCACTAGGGTGAAACTTTCCAATATTTCTTTGCATTGCATCTGACAGAGATGCCACAGGGATACTGTCCATAACTGCCCACTCTGTCTCACAGTCATGTATTGAGCTTGGAGTATGTATCTATTACCAACTGTTCAGTACAAGTTGGTTTGAAATGGCCCTATTTAATAGCACTGTACCATCATCCTACCTTTGTAGGCAAGCAGGCTATGTAGGGTAAGAACGGCACTATGTTTCAACAATGTCTTGCACAAAATACATTCATCCCTCCACATTTGTGTCTTTGACTTTTGAGGATTTGATTAGTCACAGATTTTATTAATATGTTCTCTCTATGAATATCTAAGTGTCAGTGCAACACTGTGGTCGAGTTTAACCAAATGTTGCACTGAAGGACCTAGATATTTCTAGAGAGAATGCTCTACTAGGCATTTGTAGCTCCTCCAGAGCAGTTCTATGGACAATGCCTGCCAGATGTTGACCACAGAGCTGCACTGCAAGATTTAGAGATTCCTAGAGAGGTAAAAACATAGTATTTTTGTTATTTGCAGTTTTTCCACATGCACGGGGGTCCTGTGCCCCTAACCCCAGCGAATGTGGAGGGACAAGTATATTAGATTTTTTTTTCAATACTGAAAATAAACCAATATTACCAGTCTTGTAACATACTGTTAAATCATTATTGATCTGTCAGTTCATGGAGTTTGGTTGACTTCTTGCCATCATGTTAGCATAAAAGTGATCATTGGCTCACTCTATGTCATTTCTCAGAATTTCAGAAAATATTTATCCTAGCCTGCATTAAAAACCATTCAAAATTTTGAAATTGGACAGTAGTATTCAATCTTAATTCAACATACTGCAATGAACTTTACACTCTAAAAGAACTCTAAAACAAAACAAAATAAGACCACAGAAGTTAGGGTAATTACTGTAAAATTATGCTCACAAAAGCACAGAAATGTGTTGCAAATTCCTATACACTAATTACAGGAATTACTGAGACTACTCTGCATTCATCACAAATCCATCTAGCTAGAAGACTTATTTCTGAAAAAGCTTAAACAGAGAAGAGAAAATCTGAATGATGTAAATTGTAACATGTAACTATGCCATCTCAACATTTTTAAAAGGCATATAGATACAAGTGTACTGGAATCAACAAAAAAATGAAGTACTTACAAATCATGTCTATGAATTACCTCTTGCTATGAAGAAAGACTTTTTAGTGTGTGGATTTTTGTGCTACAGTGCTAAACTTCCTGGCCACAGAAGCCACTGAGCCACTAATCTTGGGAAAGTTACTCTCTCTCAGCCTCAGAGTAAGCCAATGGCAACGCACCCCTCGGACAAAATCTTGCCAAGAAAATCCTGTGAGAGATTCCCCTTACTGTCGCCCTAAATCACAAATGACTTGAAGGCACACAACAACAACAATGCTAACACATACTTTAAGTATGAAGGACAAGTCATGGTAAGCCTCTAGCTCATGCATTGCTTTCCTGCCTCTAGTATGATAACAGAGATCAGAAACTTCCTCTTCTGCTTAGATTAACAATAGTTTGGTGTTCTAATCACAGTTTAGTGTTCTATCCAAACACTTACCTATGGTTCACTGTAACATTAGTTTGTAGAATAAAAACAGCTTATTGAATTTTGGCTTGAAACTGGTTTATTTCCACAAGCCATAGCTAAGATTAATCACAGCTGGGGACAAGGGCTGTGGATAGGAAAATGCTTGCTCCCTTATAACTTGGTGTCACAATGTTATACTATGATTTAGCCTTGTCTCTAACAACTCCCCTGTGTGTGGAGTCCATTGTGTGTTTGGAATAAGCTAAAACTATGAGCAAAAATGTACTTATATGACAAACATTATGTCTATATTCTATCCTTTCTAAATGAGGCATTTTAACCATAAGGAAATGTTATACTGAATTACCCAGGATATCTGAAAGACCACCTCCTCCCATATCAATTTGCCCAATATTTGAGATACTCAACAAAGGCCCCACTGCATGTCCCAGCATTCCAAGAGATTACGTTGGTGAGTATATGTGATAGAGCTTTCTCAGTGGATCTTATTTCAAGGTATCTACATTTGAGATTAAATTCTCTGAAATGATGCCCCAACTGTAGAATTCTCTCTTTAGAGGTCGGACTGGCTCCACCTCTTGAGCTTCCAATGACCAGGAAAAAATATATATTACTGCACATGTCCTTGAGTCTTTACACTCTGTTCTGACTATTTTTACAGTGTGTGGTTTCTAATTGCATGTTTTAAAATAATGTTTTATCTGTTTACTTTCAATGCTTTATATAATATCTTTATCTGTTATACGTTGCCTTGGGGGGCCTGTCACACTAAGAGTCAATCAATAAATGCTATAAATAAATAAATAAAATGACAGTGACACCATCCAGTGACCTTCATTGCTGAACAAAAATGTGAGCCTGTGTTTTCCACATACAAATCAACACTTTAGGCGCTGCCTTTCAGATGCTTCTGTGTAAAAATCATGAGAAACAGGAACTGTTGACATTATGGACATCATAAGTCTGAGTATGTTTTGAAGATGGGTGCTTAAAATATGCTCTCTATTTATTCTTACACTAACACAAGGCTCTTACAACTGAACTAAAGACACAAGAGTTCTCCCCATTTAGTTCCTTGGGTTTTGGTATATTTTGCCAATTATCATCATCTCTCTGTCCATTCACTCCACCTTTCTTCACAGCTGTTTGTAGCAGTTCCTTGGATCGTAAAAATTTTCTTCTTCAATGTTTTCTTTTTAAATGAGGCACCATTTGCTAAGGTGATCCTACGGTTTAAAGGGCAAGGTTTTTTTTTTTCCTTTCTGATTTTTTAAAGGTCTTAGTTATAGTGTTGTAGTGCAAAAATGGCCATTGATGCCATTTAGATAACTCTAAAAAGTTTTTTAAAAACTGAAGAGAAGAAGAGAATGGAGCATCTTGTTTCACTATGTCTTTCTTGGAAGTAAAAGGAAACACACTCAAAGGTGGAAATAAAAGGCTGCATCAAGTGTTGGGAATTGCAAGAAAAATGTTTACAACAATAATGTCATTTTGTTTTTGTTTTTTAAAGAAAAGAAAAGAGCTACAGCTACAGGAGCAACAAATAGTCCAAGCTCCAACAACCTCCCAATACATTTGCTCCATCTGAAGAAGCCCACAATAGACATTCTTCTGAAAAAAAAATAAACTAATCCACAAACAGAAGGTGATGGCTTACTACAGTTGTGGGGAATTTTAAAGTTCACTACAATCTTTAATGCACCTTTTGTTGTTTTTGAGAAGTCCACACAACAGAATAATGACAAATGAGAGAGTTATAGATCATTGTGTTGACTGCATGGTGATAACAGTTTTACTGTGCAAGTTGTTAGATTGTGGGAATCTGGGCTAGAAAAACAAACTATTGCGAAGAGAGCTTCGAATCCTCACTAAGACATTTTCTCTCTCTCAGAGTCATAATGAAAATAACAATGAAAGCTGAATAGTGTGGATTGCTGGAATTGAGACTTGCAAGATCCAGGTTCAAGCCTTTAATGTGCCATGAAACTAACAGGTCACCTCTGTCTAGTCCCAGTCTCCCTTTATGTGCCAGGTTTACTTCACAGGGTTGCTGTGATGATAATGCTGGGACAAGCAGAGCCTTAAGATCACTGTAGGGAAAGCAGGAAATGTATGTAACAAGTAATAAATGAATACACCAAATGCACCATCCTGAGCTCCTTGGAACAAAAGGCTGGGATGAATATGCACTAAATTAATACATGTTTGTACTGTACACTGTGCCCAACTAAGGACCCATCACTTCAAAATAATCCCCCCCCCCAAAAAAAAGACTTTAGGAAGTAACTTTGAATACATTTACTAGGGAATAAGTCTCACTGAACATAGTAAGCCTAACTTTCAAATGGGGCTAGAACGCATTCATGTGAATTTGCTAGTTCAGCGAATTTACGTGAATTTGAATTGTGTCCGAACTGACTTCCCATTGCCCAAGAATAGCTTGCCATTGCCCAAAATTGCGTGTGGTTGTCTATCACACAATAACTTTAAACCCCATGATTGCATTCAGATTGCCATTGGATTATACTTCCAATTTCCCTTGTCTGATAAACTCCATTAGCACTCAAGAGTTCTTGGGTGACTAGGCCCCAGAAATGCAGCAGGATGCCTGTTTTGCCTACTCTCATGCATCCAAATAATTGAATTATTCTGCTATTTGTTGTAAGTGTAATCACACACACACACACACACACACAACTGTAAAGCACTGGAAAATTAGAAATGTCATATTAGTAGTAATTACTAAAATGCTTTTGAATTCATGACCCTAAAACCATTTCTCAAGTAGAAAAATATGGGAAATGCTATTTTATCCTTTAGTTATTTAATGATGCTAATAGTCAGGATTAGTGTTAAGAGCAAGCAAACCTTTTCAAATGTCAAAAGATAACACACACCCCAGTCCCTTCTCCATTTCAGATCTATTTAAATGTTTCTTCTATAAACATTTTCCTTATTTCCATATGCACATCTTAATACTGTTTTAACATTCTGAGAAAGCCTGCATTTTTAAAGTCATATTATTCTTTGGCATTGCAGGGACAGGTATGTTTGTTTTGGGTTAAAGAAAACCTGCACAACATAATTGGGCCAACTTAGTGTATTTGCTTTATTTATAGAAAACATAAAAATGGAGTTTCTATATTTATAAAACTTGTTGAACAACCATATTTCCATTTTGAATAGTAATTTCTAACCATTCTAAAGACTTTTTTTAAAGCAACTATTTCCATAGTTACAGGTTTCAGAGCTATTCGTTTGAGAAGTTTGTTTCACTATCTATGTAGTACAAGGGCATAATGGTTTGAGTGTTGGACTACAACTCTCGAGAACAGAGTTTGATTCCCAGCTCAGCCATGAAACCCACTGGATGACCGTGGGCAAGTCACACTCTCTCAGCCTCAGGGGAAGGCAATGGCAAAGCTCCTCTGAACAAATCTGATCAAGAAAACCTCACAATAGGTTCATTTTAGCATTGCCGTAACTCAGAAATTACTTGAAGGGACACAACAGCAACAACAACAACATAGTACAAGGACACCCACAAAATACGCATCTTTGGAGCGATACCCAAACAGGTAGATTAGCAAGGACTCAAAGGGAATACCAACCCAGCTTTAAAATCAGGATATACTTTACAAATCCTATGCATACTGACTTGGAAGTTAACTCTGCCTGATAGCACTTAGCATGCATACTGCCTCAGCCTTCCAGAAACATAACAAGGACTTTTGGTTGGACGTTTTTCCAGCATTTTGGCAAAATCTATAATCCACAATGCAAATCCAAGACACATCACACCCACAAACCTTTGCAATTGCAGAGATGAGCTCTTCCACCTGTTTGATGCTCACAACACTGTGACACCTCCAAGAAGCTGTTTGCAATTACCCATTTTATCTTTACAAGTGTATATAATTCAGAAGGCTCCCACCAACTGGCCTAGCAATGATTTCTTCTCTTTTTCAACCTTTCAGCAATCAGCTCTACCATTTTCCAGGAATAAATAAAAATAATGATAAAGCGCCCAAAGGGGGTGATGCAAAGGAGGAGGAGAGGTGTGTGAAGAGGGGAAACCTGCCAATTTTTTCTCCCAACGCTTTCCTAGCCCCCTGAATGAAGTCGCCTTGCCATCAGTCAAAAACAACGCAAAGCAAAACTCGTTCAACGGCTTCTACTTCCCTCAAACTGTGCAGAATATAGCCTAGACACAGACCCAAGAGACAGCCAGTTTAGTATAGTGGTTGTAGTGTTGGAATAAGACTCTAGAGACCAGGGTTTGAATCTCAATTCGGCCACAGAAATCAACTGGGTGACCTTGGGCAAGTCACACTCTTTCAGCCTCAGAGGATGGCACTGAGAAAAACCCTCTGAAGAAACTTGCCAAAGAAAACCTCATGACAGGGTTGCCTTGGGGTCACCCTAAGTTGGAAATGATTTGAAGGCACCCAACAACAAGGGTCTCCATAAGTTGGAAACGAGTTGAAGGCATACAACAAAAACAAACGATGGACCTCGGGGTGACTTTGGGCAAGTCACACTCTCTTGGCCTCTGAGGATATCCCCTCTAAGAAACTTGTCCAAAAAATCCCCATGATAGCCACGTTGGAAATGACTTGGATACACACAACAATAACGGTTGTTTTAAGGTCCCCACAAGTTGGAAATTACTTGAAGGCACACAACAACAACAAAGAGAGCAAAGGCTGTACAATGGCAATGGCAAGGAAGGATGGAGAAGTCACCCTTGTTATTTGTGGTGCACTTGAGGTGGAAAGGCAGGAGATGAACCATGCTGACCCAACATGCCCCCAATGGCAAGCTTCCCCATTTTTCTCTCCACCTACACACAACACAACACACACAGGAGACATCTCTCCTTATGGCAAGACCAAGGGGACCAAGGGAGGGAAGGATGACCTTTACTTGGTCCTCCTTTTCCAGGACCTGTCCTCCATTTCCACCTTCTGCTCAGGAGGAATTCCAAAGTGTCCTCCATTTTAAGCCAGACTAAGAACCATGGGTTTCTCTTTCTAGGAGTGTTTTTAGCTTTTCATCAGTCATGTCCTATATTCATCTCGAAGGGCCTCTACTTTTGAGCCTAAGAAGAACAGATTTTATCGTTCTAGGAAAGCTTTTCGCTTTCACTTGGTCATGTCCTCCAAGTGTCTTGAAGGCTCTCCATTTTTGAGACCTGCCTAAGCAGCACAAACATATCTTTCTAGCTTTTAGTTGGTCATGTCCTACATTTTCCCCCAACGTCCTCCATTTTGAGCAGTACTAAGAAGCTTGGATTTATCTTTCTAGGAATGTTATTAGCTTTCAGTTGGCCATGTCCTTCATTTGTCCTGAGTGTCCTCCATTTTGAGCCTGACAGAGGCTGTGTCCCCACAGAAATAACCCAGTTTGACACCACCTTAACTGCCATGGGTCAGTGCTATGGAATTCTGGGAACTGTAGTTTTGTGAGACATTTAGCCTTCTCTGTCAGTGAGCCCTGCTGCCGCAAGAAACTACAATCCCCAGAATCCCACAGCATTGAGCCCTGGCAGTTAAACTGGTGTCAAACTGGATTATTTCTTCAGTGCAGATGTAGCCAAAGAGCTTTCTCTTTCTAGTGTTTTTATCTTTTCTTTGGCTATGTTCTCCATTTGTCCTACATGTCCTCCATTCCTAGCCTGACTAATAATCTCGGGTTTCTCTTTCTGGGAGTGTTTTCGGCTTTTCTTCTGTCGCGTCCTCTATTCGTCCCACATGTCCTCCATTCTGAACCTAAGAAGCACGAATTTAGCTTTCTAATGAGTGTTTTTAGCTTTGAGTTGGCCATGTCCTCCATTTGCCCAGCACGTCCTCCATCCTGAGCCTGACTAGGAATCACGAATTTCTCTTCTATGTTTTTAGCTATATAGTTGTCCTCCATTTGCCCTGCGCGTCCTCCATGCTGATACTCACTAGGTACCACAGCTTTCTCTTTCTATGTTTTAGCTTTATAGCTGGTCATGTCCTCCATTTGTCTAGAATGTCCTCCATCCTGACCCTGACTTTTCTCTTTCTATGTCTTTAGCTTCAGGACCTAAGAAACGTGCCTTGTTTTCTCTTTCCCTGCCTTGAGCTTTCTAGCTGGCCATGCCCTCCTCCTCCTCCTCCTCCTGCTCCCTGGGTCCAGCCTGGCAAAGCAGCAGGGCTCCTTCCTCTTTCTCAGGAGTGTCTAAGGAGGTCCTCCATTTGAGGAGGAGGAGGAGAAGGAGGACCCCCCCCCAAGGCCCCCAGACTCACCTTCTTCAGAGATGGCTGCTTCTCCCTCTCTGCTGGGGAGGGGGCTGCCCCCCAAGAGCCATGATGCTCCTCTCCTCCCGGGAAGGCAAAGGAAGGGAAAGTTGTTCCCTCTGATGAAGCCGGGGCTCCTTCGCAGGAGAAGACGATGCAGAGACGACGAAGGAGGAGGAGGAGGAGGAGAGCAGGCTCCGGCTGCTGCTGCTGCTGCTGCTGGAGCCACGACGGAGGGGCTCTGACTCGGGGAGGATTTACTAAAAATAGCCGGGCAGGAGAGGGGGGGAGGACGCCGGCAGCCTCCGCCAAAGCGCCGGGGCCTCCCTCCATGGAGACGCCGCCGCTGCCGCTGCCGCTGCCCAGGAGCAGGAGGAGGAGGAGGACCACCACCACCGGACCATGGGCTGCACCGTCCCCTGTATCCGCGGATTCAACCATCCACGGCTTGAAAATATTAATCATATTAATAATTCCCCCCCTTCCAAGCAGTCCTTGATTTTGCGGCTCTATATAAAGGGATATCCATCATTGCACTATAGCATTGGGACCTGAGCATCCACGGATACTGCTATCCATGCAGGGTCTTGGAAGCCAACCCCAAGGGATACCAAGGCCCCCCTCCCACTGTGTGTGTGTGTGTATATATATATATATATATATATATATATAATGGGACTGGAACATCCACGGATTTGGGTATCTATGGGGGTCCTAGAAGAAACCCCAATGGATACCAAGGGGCCACTGTTTATATAATGGGACTGGAGCATCCATGGATTTTGGGATCTATTGGGGGGGGAGGGGTGTCCTAGAGGCAAACCACAATGAATACCAAGAGCCCACTATATATATAATGGGGCTGGACCATCCACTGATTTTGGCATCCACAGAGAGTCCTGGAAGCAAAACCCAGGGATTATAACAATAGCAAGTACATTTATATACCGCTTATCAGTGCACATAAGCACTGCCTAAGCGGTTTACAAAGTGTAAGCTTATTGCCCCCAACAATCTGGGTACTCATTTTAGCAACCCCGTAAGGATGCAAGCCTGAGTCAAGCTTGAGCCCTTTTGAACTCACAACCTTATGGTTTGTGAGTGAGTGACTGGCTGCAGTACAGAAATTTAACCACTGCGCCACCAGGGCTCCTCCATTACCAAGGCCCACTGTATATATACAATGGGACTTGAGCATCCATGGATACTGGTATCCACACCGGATCTTGGAAGCAAACCCCAATGGATACCAAAGGCCCACTGTCTATATAATGGGACTGGATCATCCATGGATTTGGGTATCTATGGGGGTCCTAGAAGAAAACCCCAATGGATACAAAGGGCCTGCTATACATATACTGTATATATATATATAATGGAACTCATGCATCCATGGATTTTGGTATCCACGGAGGGGGGTCCTGGAAGCAACCCCCAGCAGATACCAAGGGCCCACTGTAATGCTGGCTCATCTCCCAGATGTATCTTAGCTCTTCTTTTCTTCCTTTTCCCCCCTCCCTGTCTTGAAGGCTGTGCCCATTTTAAAAGGCAACCTGGGAAAGAATGGAGTAGGTGGATTGTTGCTGTTTTTTTGTTGCATTTTGTTTTTTGAGGTAACATTTTTTAAAAAATAGCTTTATTCAACACATCAATAAAACATACACAACCTTAAAAACAACACATTCACATCCATAAAATACCATTTACTATGTGTATGTATGTCTTCAAGTCACCTGTCAATTTATAGAGACCCCATGAATTTTCATTGGCAAATAATACTATGCATGCTGACTTGGAAGTTAAGTCTGTTTGATACACTTACCATGCATGGGAATGCTGCCCCAGTTTTCCAGAAACAAAAACAACCAAAAGTTTGTAATGGACTTTTTTTCTAATGTTTTGGCAAAATCTAAAATCTGCAATGCTGTTCCAAGATGCATCACACCATCCGAAGATCACCCTATCATAGGGTTTTCTTGGCAAGATTTGCTCAGAGGAGGTTTGCCCTTGGCTGCCTCTAAGGCTGAGGATATGTGACTTGACCAGGATCACTCAATGGGTTTCATGACCAAGCGGGAAATCAAGCTCCAGAATCACAGTCCAACATTCAAACCACTACACCATGCTGGCTCTACGAGTTCCCATACCTGGGTTCACTTTAAGATCTTGTCCAGTTTTTCATAGCTGCCCTTTCCTATCTTAGCTTTCTTCTAATTCTTTGACTGCAGTCTCCCTTCTGATCAGTATTTAAACCCAAGAGTGTCCATACCCAGGGAGACTGCGGTCAAGAAATTTGAAGAAGGGTAGGACTGGGAAGGACACCTATAAAAGAACTGGACAAGATGCTAAAGTGTAAAAACATAACTCTTAGTAATAAAGTGAGGATTGTTCAAGCCATCGTATTCCCCATCACCTTGTGTGGATGTGAGAGCTGGACAGTGAAGAAAGCAGACATATAGGAAACTTATTTGAGACATGGTGCTGGAGAAGAGTACTGAGGATACAGTGGATGGCCAAGAAGACAAACAAATGGATCCTTGAACAGATCATGCCTGAACTTTCCCTGGAAGCCAAGATGACTAAATTGAGGCAGTCCTACTTTGGACATATAATGAGAAGACATGAATCACTGGAAAAGACAATGACGCTAGGAAAGGTAGAGGGCAATGACATCGCTAGGGGGCATGGGGGTGCGGACCGCACCAGGTGCCACCTAAGGGGGGTTGGCACCACTGCTCCTCAGACAACTTAATTTTGGCAGAAGTGGGCTGTGGCATTTGCCTGTATCTCTTTAAAAGGCTGAAGAGATGGTGTGAATGAGGTGAGGCTCCATAAAAGGGGGAAAAGGGGGAGCTCAATTTTAAAATAAATTCAAATTTTAATTTTTAATTTCTTTTTTTTTAAAGTTAAAAATTTAAAAATGTCTTTAAAAACATATTTTATCAAATTTTCATAAAACTATGTATAGGTAAACACATTTATTCTCTGTGTGTGTGATATCATAATTTAAAAGTATAACTTTAATTTTGCTAGTTGTTTTTGCCACAATTACCATTACATTCAGTGATATATATGAATTACAATTTATGAGTAACATTAGTACAAAAATATTACTAAGGATTCTGTAAGGGTGAGGTATGGGAGGGGGTTAATGGGAGTGACACTATGAGTTGCCGCATCAGGTGACACCAACCTTAGTGGTGCCACTGGTTGACGCCAGTAGAAAAAGATGGGGCCATATGCCAGATGGATGGACTAAGTCAGAGAGGCCATGGGCCTGAACCTGCAGGACCTGAGCAGACCAATGGAGAACAGAAACTCTTGGAGATGACTCATCCACAGAGTCGCCAGGAGGAGAGAGCGACTCAAGGCCAGTTAACAACAACATTTCCTGGGCTCTTTCATTACTTCCTTGTTAATTTTCCTACCACTGTTTGTAGGCTGTGCAACTGGCTGTGCTTACAAGGGGGTTCACATGTATGAAAGCAACCATTTACATTTTTTAGAAGGCAGCTGCAGGCCAGAGGATATTCCTCCCCAAGCCTCCCCCCTCCCACAGGATACTGGGCAAGGGGCAGGACAGGGGAAGCTGGGTCCCTACCACCCCAAGAAGTGCCAAGCCCCCCCCCCCCCCCACCATATTGCTGTACTTCAAATCTTACTACCTTCTCTTTAAGTCGTTTATGAAAATAAATCAAATGTATATCAGAACAGGATAGTTAATAGGTTTATGAAAAACAGTTCACAAACGTAAGTGAAAACAAGGTTTTTAGGGCTACTACATTACTAAACTACCTTTATGTTCATACATTTCAAATGAAAACACGGTTTATGACTGCTTTTCTCTCCAAAGGCCCTCCAACTGTTTGGGTGGCATGGATTTTGTCCTCTCTGCTCCCTATGTACTCAGCCCTGCTTCCATCTGGTGGTTGTGATTACCCATGTCTGCTTTCAAAACTGTTCAGAAACTACTGTTGTTGCAAAATATAACTGCTAGGCTTCAGTAAGATCCATTTGTGTGTCATTTGGGCTGTCCACAGTATATTCAGCACTCTTCTCCAGCACCACATCACAAATGAGTTGATTTCTCTTCTATCAAATCTCTATTCATGCATTAAGCTCAGTGTGCAACTTGGGGACAGAAACTATGGACCCATGCAGACAGGCCAAAATAAAGCTGCTTCGGGTCACTTTGGAGGTATGCTTTTTAAATGACACATGCATCTTAAGAGGCCAGAAGCTGTACCAAAGCTGTGCCCCAGTCCATAGGACTGGAGCGTGGCTTTGGAGTGACTTCTGGCCTCTTAGGATGCAAGCATCATATAAACAGCATACCTCCAAAGTGACCCAAAGCAGCTTTATTTTGGCCTGTCTGTACAGGCTCTATGAAAATTATCAGAAAGGGGTAAAGGGGGAAGAAAAAGGCATAACCCCAGCTAAATTGCCTGGTTGCACAGAAGATTTTCAGATGTCACACTCATCCAGGATTTATTCTAGGAAGAACCAGAAATGCTCTAGCAACAAATCCCATGAATAGCTTCTCAATAGCGCAATTGAAGCATGATTGCCAGGGTTCGAAAGCTAATTGCGTTTCAATTGTACTATTGCACTGTTAGCTTGCACTTTGTAAACCACTTAGTTCATTAGTAAGTGGTATAGAAATGTACTTGCTATTGCTATTGCTATTGGGGAAGGAAACCGGGATCTTTAACATTTAAATAGTCTGCACAGGCTATGGAGTTTATCAAACGGGTGGAATTTCTCTTAAATTCAAATGAAAAGAAAGTGGGGCCAGAATGCATTCACATGAATTCACTAGTTTAGCGCTATTACATGAATGTGCATTGCATTCGGACTGGCTTCCCATTGCCCGAAAATAGCATGCCATTGCCCGAATTTGCATGTGGCAGTCTATCACGTAATAACGTGAAACCCCATGATTGCATTTGCACTGACTTCCCATTGCCCGAATTTGCGTGCGATGGTCTATCACGCAATAACGTTAAACCCCATGATTGCGTTCAGATTGCCATCGGATTATACTTCCAGTTCCCCTTGTCTGATAAACTCCTATTTGTTCCATTGCCAGGATTGGGTTTACAGTGGATTTCAGTCTTGTTTGAGGTGTAGGGCATGGTTTTGTTTACACTGGATTAAAATACTATGGTGAAATAATAAATTTTATTTTATTTATTTTTTACTCTGTGTGGGGCGGGAACATGATTTAAAGACATGCACTGAAATGGTCCATGTGTAAAACAATAAATTCCAATGTACTGATGATTCATTCATGGATATGTGTGGAAAGCAGTCGTGCTATTCTTTAGGATTTATGTCACCTTATGTCACAGTTGCACAAAAATATTGAGTACTATAAAGTTCCTGTTGCTTTTTGTTTTCACTACCACGATTATTGCTGAATTGGCTGGGTGTGATCATCTCCTAACACTCAAACTGACCAAATTCACAGAGTTGCTCGGAGGGCAAATTATGAACCAATGGTGTCCTACTGGAGGATGGGGATGCTCCTCCCTTAAGTACACAAAATAAGGGGTATAATGGTGACTTCTCACTCCCACAGAAAAAGAGTAAGGGCTTGAGTGTGAGCTGAGTTTGAATCTTGAGGCAGACCTGATCTGCCTCAAGACAAGCTGACTTCATCCCCTCTTCCCTTTCCTTGAATGTCCTGGAGTAAGGCAGAAAAAGACAACAGAGATAGGAAGAAGGCAATAGTAGGTGCCACTTCGCTCTGAAAATTAAACCATTCCCATTCACAGAAGTAGCCCTGTTAGTCTTTTGCAGCAGAAGGAAAAGGGGGGGGGGGTAGAATCTAACTGCCCCATTGAGACTGATTTATATTTTAGCATTAACATTTGTGGATATCAATCTATTTCCTCAGCTGTAATGACTGAGAAGGTGGACTGATGTCCACAAAACCTCATGCTAAAATATAATTGGTCAGTCTCAAAAAAACTATAGATTCCTACACTTCTTCCTTTCCATTACTCCCCAAATGTGAATTATAATTTTCTGTCTTCACTGTTTTATTCTTCCCTACAGAATGGTGGGTCCTGTGGAGATTTTCAAAGGTGGGGTGTTATGAAGAGCTTCTTGATAGCAAAAGCAGTTTGACAGTAGAAACCATTATCTCAGAAACTGGAGGATGCTTCTTTATTAGAAGTTTTAAAACAGAGTTTGGGTAGCCACCTCTCATGCATTTCAGCAGGCAGCTGGACTAGGGTGCCTTTCAACCCTGTGGATATATGCTGCTTTCTTTCTTTTCATATTTGAGTATTGCCCGGAGAGTTATTTTCTGTGCATTATCAGTGTAAAAATTCTGGTTTAAGCTTTTTACTTAAGAAACAAAACACTGATAGCATCAAAAAGCTATCTTCAGAAATTGGAGGGGGGTGTCATTTCACTTGCCAAAGCACAGTTGCCTTCAGGAAACAGGATTCAGAAGACAGACATGCCTTTGTCTTTGTTCACTTTGTTTGCATGAGGAACGCATTCTCCATAAAGATCAATCTTATCTATGTAGATAAGTTCTTTTAATAAAGCGCCCAGTGTTGCAAAGGTGGGTAAGATTTCTTCAAATCATTTGTACAGCATACAGAGCTGGAAAAGGATTGACATTCTTGCAGTCTGCCTGCAACAGTTGAAGTAAGACCCTCCCAAACCAATTCTGTAACAGTTTTTCCTCTACCCTTCCAAATGATAGGATTTACTAATATCCTAATGGTGAATCAGTTATAACCTTCTGCGATATGGTGCTGAGCAGATGTGTTGGACTATAATAATAATAATAATAATAATAATAATAATTTGTTTTATTTATATACCGCTATTCCAAAGATCATAGCGTTGAACAGCAAGTAAGCTAATTAGCAAGTAAGCTAATTTGCCCCCAACAGTCTGGGTACTCATTTTAGCGACCTCGGAAGGATGCAAGCCTGAGTCGAGCTTGGGCCCTTTTGCTGGTCTTGAACTCGCAACCTTGTGGTTTTGAGTGAGTGGCTGCAGTACCCACTGCGCCACCAGGGCTCCTTATTTCCCCCCAGTCTGCATGGCCATGGCTCTTTGAATGTCTTTTTTGTTCAACTTCCATGAAAGTTATGGAATCATAGAGTTGGAAGGGGTCCCATAGGCCATCAAGTACAAACACACACACACACCAGCAAGTCCAGAGCAATTAAAAAAAACACCACATCTTGGTAACTGGTTCCATTGCCAAACTGCTCTTACCACCAAGAAACCTGTTCTCACATTTCAATCCCAACTTTGGTTATACTTGGAGTAGACCTACTGAAACAAATGCATGAGTCCAACTGTTAGTATATTCTGTTGCTTTTTAATCAAACCATTGATATAGTTTAACTAATAGTAGCAAAGATGTCCAAGATCATTAGTAAATCATCTGTTTTTGTTGTTCTTGCTGTTGTACTGTGCTGGCAAGTCAGCTTTAACTTAAGATGACCCTAAAAAAGAGATACTTTTGAAAGATCCTGTTATTAACAGCCCTGCTCAGATCTTGCAGACTCTGTGCCATGGCTTCCTTGATTGAGTTAATCAATCCATACCGTGCTCTTCCTCTTTACTTGTTAGCTCTGATTTTATTGAGCAGTTTCACAGCTTCCTGTGAATCCTCTCATCTCTTGTTATGTCCAAAATAGGAGAGCCTCAGTTTATTTATTTTGGCTTCTAGGGCTTTATACAATTGGAAGTATAAATGGGGATTATCCTGTGAAAATTAAGCATTCACAATTAAGATTTTCACACGACATCACAATTAAAACACCATTATCCCAGGAATACCCTGTGAAAATCATGCAATTACGATAAAGGTTTTCACATGACGTCATGTTGAAAAGCAATTAATGTGCCATTAACTCATGAATAACCAGGCAATAAACAGCAACAAATCAGTCACGGGATTTTCCTGTGACTGATTTGTTGCTGTTTATTGCCTGGTTATTTCCAGGATAATGACCAATATGTGTGAAAATCATAATTGCAATTTAATAGTAATTGCGATTTTCATGGGATAAACTCTGTTAAATTTCCAATTTTTTTCCATATGATGAACTGACTAGTGAGGAGACAATCCAAAATGAAGTCAATCATCTTCTATCTACTATTTAACTAGAAATGTCAAGGGTGTAAAGAATGTGGTTTACCATTGCAATTTAGCCTTTCCTTTAACTAACAAGATTAAAGGGCCAAAACTAATGAGCAGCATCCCTGCACCGCTTCTCATTTTAGAAGACCAATTCCTGTTATTAGTGAAAATAATGCTATAAATATTCATTTGTTTTATAAACTCTTAACATTTGTCTGTGGCAGAAATAATCCTTCTAAAACAGATCAACACCAGTGGTGACATTTCAATAAGGATACGTAAATATTAGGTGAAGTGGTTTAAAACAATTAATTGGTGTGACCTTTTGTGCAGGACACATTGAAATGGAAAAGCTTTGTAAAAGGTTACGTAGAATGAACATGAAATGCAAGATGACCTTACCTCCTGAAGACTTCCAAGCAGCTTTTTTTTTAACCTTAGAAAGACTGGAGTAATCCTACTGAAGATCATAAAAACAAACAGCAAAATATAGTCACCTATCTGTCATGTCATTTAGAAAAGTTTAGCTGGATTCAGATGCAGTCACTATGAGTGGAGCCACTAAAATCATTAGGAGTAAAGTTAGGCTGGACCCCAAAGGGATCCTTAAGTTAGGTAGGCTTATCAATTCCAATTTCTTTTTGCAAGTCTGTTCTAAATAATAATAAATTTGTGTTAAATTTAAAAATCATAAGGGGATCAGAATAAAACTCTTTTGGTCCTATTGGTTTGCTATTACTGTAGTAGCAAAGCTCTATGTGAAATTTACTGCTAAACATACACGTAAGAAAAGTTCACTGTAAAGTTTAAATCCTCTGCACATTTACTATGGGGTAAATTGCAGTGAATTGATGAGACTAGATGCAAAGGTCCAGTCCTTTCATAAAAAGGAAATGCAGGGCCACTTGCTTCACTTGGCCCATTTCCATCATCCATATGTTAGGCACCAATGTCTGATCAGAGGAAGATTCCAAGGAACTGTGTGCATGTACATTTTCCTGGTTCAGACATTCACATCGAATGCAAACCACCTTGGAAATATAAGTGAAAGGTAGTGATAGCTAGAAAGACACAGGGACATAGCCAGGATTTTGGGAAGGGGGAGGGGGTTCCAGACTAAGTGCCACCATTATAATGGGGATTAGGTGTGGCGGCATGGTGGCATGCACTATTCATTGTATCTAACAGAAGGGGGGTCCAGACCCCACTGACCCCCCCCTTGGCTACATCCCTGAAAGACATGTGCACATGATGGAAGAAACTGCATTAGGTGCGGGAAGTGGGACCAGCAACATGGCACCCCTTCCTCTTTTTTCATGTGTGATTGTCTTTCTCATAAGTGATATATGATGGGGGTCAACCTTTCACAATTTCTTATCCTGAACTGGCCCCACAGTCCCTGCTACCTGAGTAAAAGGAGCAGATGGTGACTACTCCATCCCATGTATAGACATCGACTGGATTGGTAATTAAACCTTATCTCAACATACTGGCAATGGGGATAGGGTTTTCCATGCACCTGAGGACTCAGGAGATAAAAAATAAGAAAGACTAAAGGGCTCAAGTGGAACTGTTAGAGGCTGCCTCTGTTGCCAGTCAGCATCTGCCACTTGAGGGAGTTGCCTCCTTTTCTTTCTCAGGAAGACCAGTCTTTTTGCTTTTCACATTGGTGTCTGTGGTGGAAGCATTGAAAGTGGCTGGCTAGTTGGGGATAAAAATAGTATAAATCCTCATATGAACCTTTGAGGGCATTTAGACTCATTCCACAATTGGTGTTACATCAAAGGACAGGATGAAGTATATGTGGTAGAGGTGGGGTTCACTGAAAACCCTCACACTGTTTGCAGAAAATACTGGCAAAGCTTTGCATTTGGTGGGTTGTCTATAAAGACCCTCACATTTAGCCACAACAGTGGGAGTGCCTGAGAGGAATCCTTACAGCTGGTGGCACTCATGGGATATAAACAGAAATCCCCATATTTCATATACACAGAAGTGAGATATAAATGGAAAACCCCATAGTTCTATCCCCAATAGCTTTGGCTTCAACTCCTGTGCATTCAGTGGAAGGTCTGGAGGTGAGCCTCACACACTCAATATACCTTTTTTCCCCAAAGGAGCCATTAATGAAACATGGCAATGAGAGGAGCTGTCATCTTTGTTTTGCAATTAATGCTCACAGATGTCATCACTTTTTATTTGACACGCGCACAGAGACAAATACACTGGAAAACCATTTTCAGCTAATATCACAGCATGGTTATATTCACACTGTGGAAGTATCGCAGCTCAGTTTTCGTATAAAGTGACTAAAAATTAAATTTATCCATTATCGTTCATAAAGACTCAGCATATTTATCAGTTTCCAAAATAATGTAAGGCCAAGCTTAACTAAGTTGCTCAGATGAAATGAGGACTGAAAAATTCTTGCATTCAGACTTTCAGTTTTAAAATGGTAGTTTGCTAGGAGCACATCGATATATTTTTTAAGTTTGTAAAAATACTCTCAAACCTTCTGCTGTTCCTTGGCAGTGTTCCGTTTGTTGCATTAAATTTTAAAGGACAAAAATTGATCAGCTGAGGAAAAACTCTTGTTAACCTGTAAACAGAGAGACAGAGAAAGTTAGTTACACATACTGTATGCTATTGACTGAATTCAGATAGATGCACTGCAGTCATTTGCTATCATCTTTGCTGACAGTCCAATCAAGGACACCAGTTAGAAGACTGCTATATTGAATATAGTAGTACATACTTTAGAATACGTAGGCTCAGGCTCAAAGTTTGAGGATGTTATTTTTTAATAGGATTTCCAGAATTGCCCAGACTAGCTATGCTGGTTAGGAGATTTGGAGAGTTGTAGTCCAAAAAGTCCAAATGGTTAGGATTGTCCAAGCCATCATATTCCCCATTACCATGTATGGATGCCAGAGCTGGACAGTGAAGAAAGCACACAGAATGAAAATCAGTTCATTTGAAATGTGGTGCTGGAGAAGAGTTCTATGGATACTGGTGACAGTCAAAAAGACAAACATGGATTCTAGAACACATCTGACCTGAGCTCTCCTTGGAAACCAAGATGACTAAACTGAGGCTGTCGTACTTCAGCCACATAATGAGAAGACATGACTCACTAGAAAAGAGAATAATGCTAGGAAAGGTGGAAGGCAGCAAAAACAGAGGAAGACCACATACCAGATGGATAAGCTCAATCAAGGAGGCTACAGCCTGAAGCCCGCAGGACCTAAGCAGAGCAGTTAAGGACAAGGAGCTTGGGGACATCTCATTAACGGGGTTGCAATGAGTTGAGGTTGACTCAAAAGCAGTTCACAACAAAGTTCAAAAAGATAACATCTGCAAGCTCTGGTCAGACTGCATTTTTTTTCCAACTAGGCTTGGGAAAAATAAAAAGAAACTGAGAAGAACCATTTTTGAAACAAATGGCATCTTTTCTGAACATTCTATCATTGCCAATGCTTGGGTGATAAACTATAAATATTTTCACCAAATGATATACCTCTAAACAATGGCAGTTGACATTTATTTGATTGTAATCATATAAGATTAAACTAACTTTCCTACAAATTCTGTACTGGCTCCATTTAACTGATTGTCATAAAAAAAGATCAAACTATATATTTTCTAGAAATCCTGTGCTGCCTTCGTATTGTCTTTTACATCTGTAGTGCTCTTTTTGTCCTGTTTTATGATTTCCCATTGGTTTTCCTCATATCCTACTGTTCTCCTGCCTATAGACTTTACTCCATAGATGAGCAACTGTGGAAGACTACTTATTTTTGTGAAACACACATCTTAAGAGTCCAGAAGCTGCGCCAAAGCTTCTGGAGTAGCTTTGGCACAGCTTCCGGCATCATTTAAACAGCATACCTCCAAAGTGACCCAAAGCAGCTTTATTTTGGCCTGTCTGTTCAGGTCCTTCAAGTCATTTCCAGTTTAAACCAATCGTGGGGTTTTCTTGGCAAAATTTGTCCAGAGGGGTTCACCTGTGCCTTTCTTTGAAGCTGAGAAAGTGTGGCTTATACAAGGTCACCCAGTGAGTTTCCATAGCTGAGTGGGGATTCAAACTCTGGTCTCCAGAGTCGTAGACCAGTGCTCAAATCACTACACCATGCTTGCTCTGTGGATGACTGGGGGGGGGGGGGGAGACATATTAGCACTCTACAGACTTTGCATGGCCACACCTGCTCCTGCAAAAAAGGAAAGAAAATCACACACACACACACACACACATATGTCCTTTAGGATACATAGGGACATGTTTGGGGGCATTCCTGATCTCCTAGAGGGCATTTTGGAAGATTCTGGCAAATTTGTTTTTAAAAAGGGGGGGGGGGGGATGTGATTTTTAAAAATCCTTTAGGGATCCAGGAGGATCCAAATCTGATGGAAACAACCATCACATTCCTAAAGTTAATTTTTGGGCATACTGGAGCAAAAAAACCAAACCCAAACAAAACAAAACAAATACATTGAAATAGAACAGACTTATTTTTTGCCAAAATTCTTATGACACAGGCCCTGCAGGCTACAAAAGGCTGCATGTAGCTTGTGGGCTGCACTTTGCCTACCCCTACTTTAGACCTCTGACCAGGAGCATCCCAATATGTTTTATTGCCTTAAACAGCGAGCAAAATGGCACTCTCACATTCCATGTGCAGAAGCTGACTGGATGGATAATACCTTCAGTATCAACAGTAGGATAATATCCTCTGCCATACCTGAGGGCAGCAGACTAGCTTGGGGAACACAAAAACACATTTTGTGACACACAAATGTTTCTTCCAATATGGATTCAGGAGGCACTTGCTAGGAACATGCGAATGATGATGTGGCCCCTCAGCATACACTACCTGAGACAGTAATCTTTATCTACTAATGATATGCTCAGCCAAGTCTAAGCTTCCAACTTTAAGTGACCAAAAGTCTCCACTATGAAATGACTCTTGACATTTCTGCCTTGCTCTCTGTTGCTGGAATTTCCTCTCAAAAATCGTATTATATTTTAACTTCTTAGTCCATGTTTCTGTGTGTGTCTGTATCTTTGTGTGTCTGTGTGCATGCCTCCAAGTACCCATAGACCTATGGCAATTTGATGAATTTCATAGGGTTTTTGCAGGCAAGGAACACTCAGAGGTGGTTTTTACCGGTTCCTTCCTCTGAAATACAGCTGACAGCACTTGGTATTTTTTGGTGATCTCCCACATTGATGATAAAAATGGAAGTACATGTTCCTGCACTTGGTCCTTTATTTCTTTATCTGTGTTATAGTTTCCTTCCAACCTTCTTAGATTAGACATTTGGCCTCTGGGTCAGCCCTACCTTATCTTATGAAGTTATACCATAGCTGATGGACAAATAATACAACCCAAGTTTAAACTAATGACATATAACCTTCAGATATCTCCATTATCAGATTAGTATGCTTGAGTATTATAATTAGAAAAGACTATTGACATTGCATTATTTTCAGGGAGGGGGGAAGGGCAGCAAAGTTTTCACTTTAAATATTTTGTTATGATTAGAGGCACAGAGTCATTGAGTTGGAAGAAAATTCAACATTCATTTTGTTGAATCCCCTTCCGCTATTACAGTGACTCTTAACTTTTGGTCCCCCAAATGTTTTGGATTTCAACTCCCGGAAGTCCCAACCAACATGAACAACAGTAAAGGACAGTGAGACTTGTACCTCCAAATGTCCAAATATTTTTGACCCTCTGCTTTAAAAGATATAGTCAATGGTGCAGAATGCTGGGAGATGCAGTCCCAGAACATATGGAGTGGCACATGATTTCCATCCTTGAATTAGAGTTAGCTTGCTGTGTGCCTCTGTTCTAGTGTTGGTGCAAGCACTCCCCATCTACAGTTACTAGAATCCACAGTAACCAGTGCTATCTACAAATCTCCACTCACATCAGATTACTATGATGGACTAGGAGAGAGAGGGTACAATAGATTATATTCTTATGCCTGGAAAGGCACCCACATCTGAAGTCATTTTGAAGACTTTTGTAGCTTCCAAAGCTTCCAGAACATTTTTGGGCAATATTTCGCCCAAGCAATAATTAAAAAACCCCTCTAATTTCACTCCTAAACTCCAACCCACCCAAATTACCAATTTTGGATTTAAAATCACTCCCAAAACATGAACAGAAGTGACAAAGCCATTAGGTGTACCTGAGAGAACTAAGGGCGTGCGGGCAAAAATTTCCTCCTCCCTTCTGGTCTAGGTCAACAGAGTCACTCAGTACTCTCAGGCCCTCTGTAGCCACAGACTGTTTATCCACCAATTCAAGCATCCACGGCTTGAAAAGATTCAAAAATATACAAATTCCAATAACTTTGATTTTGCAATTTCATATAAGGGTCACAATTTTAGTATTTATTATATTTAATAGGACTTGAACATCCATGGATTTTGTATACATGGGTGGTCCAGGAACCAAACCCCAGCAGATACCAAGGGCCCACTGTACTTAGGAAATCTTCACTTTCTGGTTCTACTTGTTCATCATATGGACAACTGTACATAGAGCCATGTATCTTCATTTCCAACCATCGTAGCTCCACGTAATTAGAAAGCTAAGCAGGGTGTGCTTATTGCCACAATGCTGCCAGTTCTGAACTCTGTTATGCTGGGTGAGCAGGTCCTTAGTCTTTTTTATCCTTTTGTTTGTCCCAGAGAATAACAGATGAAGAGACTTTTATAAGTAACTGAGAATATATTTCATCTGAGTTGTGAGTCCAATTTTCAATTCATTGGCTATTCATTAAAGAACCAGCAGTATCTGCTCGACTTGATCCTCTTCCCCACTGCCATTCCCTTCTCTTTTTGTGTCATTTTTTTTTAGATTGAAAACCTGAAGAAAAGGAACTGTCAAATTAACAATCTGTATTCCACTCTGAGAGTCTTTGTAGCTGAAGAGTGGGGTATAAATACAATCAGTCAATCAATAATCCAGATCATGGAAGTTCCACTCAATCTGCCTCCAACTCCTCCTCCCTCAATAAAATAAACATCGCTAGACATGTTGCATGTCACATATAAATTCATCGGGCTGAGTGTTTACACTTTCTACAAGAATTTCATGAAATATTTTCTGTCCTAAAGTAAACATATGCTTTTTTTAAAAAATAGATTTTCTGAGGAGGTTGTAATTGCTTATTTTATAGGAAGGAAAAATTCCTTCATTACTGGTATTATCCATGGAGTAAATGCTACGCTACACCCTGAAGGTTAAGAAAATATCATCATGTTATTTCAAACAACTGTGCATTGCATCATTTGGCTGCAATGCAACCTCATCAGCTACCATCCCTGGGTGAGGAGGGAGAGATTTTTGTGCGGGTCAGAGCGGAAACATATAGTCTGGTGGGTTTTGAACCTTGAAAGTGTATCAGACCTTAAACTCTTTCCATTTCGTTCAGCTGCAAGAGTATAAGAAAACATACGGCTACCATTAGGAAAACTATTTATGCTGTTACCAAGTAAATTACTCCTTTTCCCTCAAAGTCAGTCTGATTTGTGTTCTGAAGTAAACGGCATGTGAAACACAATTGACTGCTTAAATTTTTCATACTGCTAGGAAGAAAGGTAGCTCTTTTCTTCAATTAATTCAGGATGGCCATACTAAAAGCAAGTTTTGTTTCTGGTGTTGCTAGGATGATATTTTCCCATTATTTAAGTTTATGAAGCATAGCCATTTTTATATTAACACATACTTCACAGCATACAAGAATTCAGTTGTATTTCACTACTGACTGTATGCTTACAGAGGCTTCAGTCATCTCAGCAGGTGGCTGGCTAGGCTATCTGTTTGGGGGTTGAGGCAGGATTACCTAAAATCTCTATTTACCTACAATTTTCCTGCTTTTTAAGACTAGCATGCTTGCACTAGAAGTGGATAAGGCTGGGCAAGAAGGAACAGCTAAGTTTTACTTGTTGTCCATCTTCTCACAAAGGTGAATATATCCTTCTGCCTACATTGGTAGGTCATAGAGGATCTGCATGGGAATCACTGAATAGGAGAAGCTTATGAAAGGACACATATCTTCCAACAGTCCCAGTCTTTCAAGGACAATCTCAGTTCTCTGTTGTGCCACTTTTTCAACTGCTTTTAAAATGTCCCAGTTTCTCTTTCCTCCCACTCTCTCTCTTTGTCTCAGCTTACTTTAAATGATGCAAACTTAATTCAAAGTGTAAAATACTTTGCATTCATTACAGAAGGGAAGAGAGGAGAGGATGGGGCAGAATCTTCCTCTTCACAGGATGCTCATGCAAAAGCAAAGTGCTGCATCCTCTCCTAGTTTGTGTGTATGTCTTCAGTAATAGCTGTTGCCATCTTGATCACACTTTAATATTGCTTGCCCACCTGTGTCCCTCTTTTTATTTGCGAAATGCTGGAAGGTATGCACTCCCCCCCAGCAGATCCTCATTCAAATAGTTCCTCTGAATAAAATTCAAAGACTGGGTGGCCATGTCTTTTACATTAGAGAGGAACATCCATATTTAATGGGATATCCATGCCAAGGTCAATTTAAAGTTTAAAACAAAACAGTCCCTAGCTACACATGATGCCATGAGGATTCTGGGCTGGATGTTCTTGGGGAGTGCTGCCAGGAGTCTTAGGCTGCATGGTCTCTGCTGACCAGCTCCCCTGGGTGCAACAAGCACCTTGCTCTGGGTCTCTTTGTTAAAGCATCTTTAGAGTCCACCGCATGGTCCTTTCTCAGGCTTTTTATAACTTCTGTTGAAAAGGACCCCCAAAGTTTTTACTTCTGCCACACCAGCCATCTCATTGTCAATCGCTCTCTCTCTTCACCTCTGTGACATTGAGCCCCATCAAAATGAACAACCTCATCACATTCTTTAACCTATTTTTTACCTAGGGAGAAGGCTGCCTGTGCTGCTCAGCAAATGGGAGACCCCCCATTATCACATAATGGGAGCCCCATTGTTGTGTCCGTTTGCACATTGGTCCCTTTGTTACAAAAGAGGTACCCTCTACTAAATACAGAAGTTGTACATCTTTGGAATTCTATTTCCCATTCGTGAAAGTCCACTTATGAGCACACAATTCCTTGACAGGATTCCAGACCATATCTATTGGGAAAGGTAAGCATAATTCCTGTCCTCTCTACTCAAGATGCCAAGACTTGACAGAAGTGAGCTGGAAAAGTCAAAAATATTTCTGAATATTTCATGATCTTTCAACCTCCATGGGAGTACTTCCCTTTGCTAGTTATATAACACATTCAGAGCCAGGAAATCAGAAAGTTTAAAAAGAAACGGAGACATACAGTTCAAATTCATGCATTTGATTTTGCAAATAGGAAGTATTTTGCACTAGGAAAAGAAAGAATGCCAATATTGACCATGCCCTTGAATCACAGCGTTAGATTGTTGAAAAGGATCTCTTATGTCATCTAATCCTAATCCCTACTAATATAACCTTCCTGAGATTAAAGACCCAATTTAATGATATATGAAAATTATGGAACTAGAGAGTAACTTGAAGGCTGCCTAGTCTAAACCCCTTGCATGAGGCAGGACCACTATGCCTGTCCAGAAGGGGTTCTTTAAGAAGGGGTTCCCCATCCTCTAGATCAGGGGTGGGAAACTGTGATAGACTAGGGGGCTACATCAATCCTCCAGTAGACCCTCGGAGCTGCTCCACCCACTGCAGTTACTACTACTGCAACTACTACTATTACTACTACTAATAATAATAATAATAATAATTTGCCCCCAAATGCCCTATAGGGGACATGAAAGTATGTTTTGGAGTCTTCCTGGGCCCCTAGTGGACATTTTGAGGCAAAAAAATGTTGAACAATTTTGCTAACTTTTGTTTTGACCTTTGGCAGCTCAACCTACATGTACCCTGTTATTATCATTAGAACTAGTCCCATCCTCTAGGACAGTGGTCCCCAAACTTTTCAGGCCACTGCCCCTTTTCCTCTTGAGCGACAACTTTAGTCGTCTCCTCTCTTCCCGAATGCCAATTTGTTGATATTTGGCTCTCATTTTTGAAAAGTGGCTGGTTGAGCACATCTGTGACCTGGGCTGCAGCAGGGTTGCCGTCGGGTTGCAGAGGCAATTTCTGTGCAATAATACCCACTATTAATTCAAAAGGTGACTTTATCCCATGAGAGATAAGTTGCCTTATTTTTAGTGTAATAAACTCCTACAAAGCTTCTCGACCATAGAGAAAGGGAGATATTTTTATGACAGCAGCTGCTCTAAGGTGAAGGAGTTTTTCCAGTAAACGACTCTGGATATTCCTCCTCCTCCTTCCCCAGATACATGGCAGATGCCACCACACAAAGTGAGGCTTCATGGTGGATTTAAGGCACTCTGAAAAGAAGTTTCATGCAACCCTCATCCTCACCATGGCTCTAAAGGCCATTGGTTCATCTTGCCTTTCTTGCATACCAATGCTTAACCGAAGAGCCCCCCCATCTCCCTTTTCCAAGTCTTTGTGTTCTTCTGTAAGAATAAACACTTTTAAATTGTTTTTTAATAGCAGCCATAGAGAAAAGATTAGGACTAAGACATAAAGGGAAAGGGCTTAACCCTTTCTCTGTTCTGCATTCCTAATTGGAATCCCACATCTCAACTTTTACTTTCTCCTCAGCTGTTGATGCAGTTTTTCTCTCTGAGCAAACAGAAGTTTGTGTGTGTGTGTCTTCGAGTCACCTGTTGAGTTTTGGTGACCCCCATGAATTTCATTGGGTTTCCTTAGGCAAAAAAAATACTCGAGGTTGTTTTGCCGTTGACTTCCTCTGAAAAATAACCTATAGAACATGATAGGAGCTGAACTTCTCTGCCTGAGAATTCTAAATACCCCTCCTTAAAACTGCCAATCCCAGCATGCAACAGGAGGCAGCTAGAGGAGTCACACTGGAATAGTACCTCTTTAAGAGCATAGTGTGATAAACATCTAAGTAATATCTCCTGGTATGACCCTACCCTTCCAAACTTGAAGAAACATCATTCAGCCATGCATTGATCGCTGGCAGAATGGGCCACCTTCTCTCCATGATGGCCAGTAAAGTAGGTTGGGGATGAGTTACAATTGTGGTAATAGTATTACAATTATGACTAAGTAATGATCATATTGAAGAGTTACAGATGAATAAATCTAGGTAACTGTTCCACATTCACAGCTGCTACGTAGTCATGACAGCCACTACTGCCACAATTGTAACTCCTTCACTCAACCTACTTTACCAAACATCAGCTACTGGCAACTGAAGCACAAATGAATGACATTCCTGTCAGTTTTGGGTGGGGGATCAGGGCAGGAGAGGTTACTTATTTAAGTATATTTAACAAAGTAATTATACAGAATACTGGCCATGCTCTAGTATCAGCAATACTCACAGCAGATGAAAACAATAACATTTATAGGGCTACCAAAAGCCAATTTGATGGAAAACAAGCAACAAGCTTTTCGTTTGGCATGTTGCCTACAAATACATCCAGCATAAATTACTTTATTCCTTTGTACATTTCTATATTGCAAGATCACCAAGAAATTTACATCAGAAATAAACACAGAACGGCGGGTTACAGACAGGTCAAAATAAAGCTGCTTCGAGTCACTTTGGAGGTATGGTATTTCAATGATGCATGCGTCCTAAGAGTCCAAAAGCTGCATCAAAGCTGCATTCCAGTCCTTAGAACTGGAGTGTGGCTTTGGTGCGGCTTTTGGACTCTTAGGACACATGCATCATTGAAATACCATACCTCCAAAGTGACTCGAAGCAGCTTTATTTTGACCTGTCTGTAACAGGCCCACAATACTTTAATAGTCCCAAACACTTTAAAAATGAATAATTAAGTACTGAAAACAATTTAACACATTCAGAAAAGTGGGAGCAGTGAAAATAACTGCTGGGGAATGATGGCCTGCATAAAAAAAATACATTTTCTGGAGGTGTTTAAATAACTGCAGTGTTTCTGTTTCTTGGACTTCCCTGGGAAGGTATTTCCAAATGGTGTTGCTACCACTCTCATTCATAGGGTCATCATAAATCGAAGTTCATTTAATGGAAAGTAGCAATAACAATTTCAGCAATATACATGATTTACAACAAAGACTTTTGCCATATATAGAGTGAGAAATGCCAGATGTGTTCAGAAAAGGAAGAGGCAGGAGAAATCATATTGCAAAGTAATGTCAGCTGATGGACCACACCCAAGAATTTTAGCAGAAAATCATCTTGTGCTTCATAGAAAAAACCCACTATCAGTATAGAATAAGGAGAAACAGAATAGTTTCCAATTGGCAAGGGGTCAGGCAAGGCTGCATTTCCTCACCCTGTCTATTTCTCACCCTGTCTGTAGACCATATCATATGGAAAGTGGGATTAGACTCAGAGGAAGGAGGTGTGAAAATTGAAGGAATAAATAATTTAAGACATGCATATAACACCATACTACTAGCAGAAAATAGAAAACACTTGGAACAAATACTGATGAAAGTTAAGGAAGAAAGTGCAAAAGCAGAGTTACAGTTGAACACTAAGAAAACAAACTGTGTGGCATCCCTCCGCACCAAAAAAAAACCCTGGAAAAAAGGGTTCTTTTAGGTGCGTGCAGCCAACGTAACAAGTGCACTATTGGCACACTGTCGCCCACTGATGATGCGAGAGCGGCACCACGATGTGTGGACGCTGCAGTGCACTTGCATCATCATGGTTGCTCCCGTGGAGACAGGAGGCTGCCATGATGGCAGCCTCCGTATGGACTAGGGTTTGGGAGCACGTGGTCGCTGTGTGCTCCCAAAACCTAGGATCGGTGCCAGGACAGCGCTTCCCGCCCATTTGTACCAGGCCTAAGACTTGGAATGGTGGCTATGAAAGAACTAGGTAAGATCTTTTACACCCTTTACACTTTATGATATTACCTAGTTCTTTCATAGCTGCCATTCCAAGGTACACACTTGAATACCTAGAGCAGAATCATCCATACCATGGTATTTCCAATTGAATATAAAAGCTGGACAGTGAAGAAAACCCACAGGGGAAAAATCAACTCAGCTGAAATATGGCATTGGAGGAGGGCAGACACCACAGGTTGCAAAAAAGACAAATAAATTACTCTGAGAGAAAATCAAGCCTGAATCTATACTAGAAGCAAAAATGACCAAACTGAGGCTATCATACTTTGGACATATCATGACAGTGATCCCCAAATTCCAGGTGCTCCAGTGTTTCTCCAGGTGCTTCTCCGGGTGTTTTGGACTTCAGTTCAAAAAAGCCCTAGCTGTCATGGCCAACAGTCAGGAATTCTGAGAGCTGAGGTCTAAAACATCTGGAGGACCAAAGTCTGGGGACCACCGTATCATGAGTTAACATGACTCAATGGAAAAGAGGATTATGTTTGACAAATGGAAGGCAGTGAGAAATGAGGATGAATAGACTAATCCACATTAATCTATTACAGATGGATACACATTTCAGATGAATAGACTAATCTGTGAAGCCACAGCCTTGAGTCTGCAAGACCTGAGCATGGCTGTTAATAACAGAATCTTTCATTCAAAGGACTGGTATATGTGAAAACTGACTTGACAGAACATAACAGTAACAAGTAGGAAAAGACTGACTAAGTAAAGGAGCCATAACTCTGCATTTATAGGATTTAAGCAAGGCTGTTAATAAAAGAATGTCTTAAAGGCTTCTCATTCATAGGGTTGTCAAAGGTCAAGCCAGTTTGTCATGGTTAAACAACAAGGTCAGCAACAAAACCCTGAATATGGCTTTGGGGCTTATAGGGAGCTAGTGAAGGTCTTGCCTTGTGGGTACTCCACTGAATTCCTGGTTGCTTTAGTCTACACTAGCTGCAATTTCCAAACCAGGTGTAAGGGTAACTCTATATAGAGCACATTACAATAGTCAAATCATGAGGTTGTCAGTGTCAGATCATGTTGGGAAGGCTTTCCCCTGTTGAGGAATAGGTGTAGTTTAAACACTGATGAAAGCTGGTAATGGTCACTCTGGGTCACAGCATTAATGTTTATAATACATGAGTTTCATTGATAGAGTAGAGCAATATTGTGGTGTAAGTAGGTGCACAGGCATACACAATATGCAATAGATGGATACAAAGATAGAGCAATACAATTATGTGCATTTTTGCCCTCTCCCTGGGGACATAGCTATGAGGGCTCTCATGGAGAGCTCCAGCAATTCAAAATTTACCACTGCACCAGCAGTTAGGGTTTTTTTTTTTATTATTTCTTTAGTATCCTTTTCCAATACAATTTTACATTATTTTGGGGTTTTCCCCCTCTCGCTTGTATTTTTTAAATTTGCAGCAGCTCTTTTTCAATAATAACTTTTTCAGTTTCTTTGAAAAGGGAGAGAGTGGTCAAGCAAATTGCTGTAGGAAGGAATGGCAATGTATTTTACTGAAAGGTCCAGAAAAAAGAAGGAAGATTTTCAGAGATGACTAAAGCAGGCCAACATTCTTGAAGGGGAGAGAGTAGGAACTAAAATCTAGATGACAAACTAAGCAGCCGTGGAACAAAGCAAAGTCAGAAATGGGTAAGTGTGTGTCCCATTTTATAGATAACTGTCCTCTGTGTGAAGATATTCCATCTGATCTCAGAAGTTAAGCCTGGTTAGTGCTAGGATGTGGGACCACCAAGGAATACAAGATGCAGGATAATATTTCAGAAGTCAATGGCAAACCACTTCTGAGTTTTCCTTGCCTAACCCCTATGAAACCCTATCTCTAAATGCTATGAAATTCCTGAGGTCGCCATAGGTCAATGTGTGATCTAAAGACACAAGTACTGTGCTGCAATATTGTGTCTGTGTCTGTGTAGTATAGTGGCTTCAGTTTTGGAGTACAGGAAAACAGGTTCAAATCCTTGCTTAGCCATGGAAACCACTAGATGACCTTGGACAAGCCACACTCTCTCAGTGTCAGAGGAAGGCAATGGTAAACCCTATCTGAACAAATCTTATCAAGAGTTCTCCAAGAGTACCTTAGTGTCTCCATACATTGGAAAGGACTCGAAAGAACACACCAGCAATTTCTTTGGAGGCATCCTTTGTTTTAAGGGTTGCCTTGTTCAAATCCAATCTAAAAATTTTTTTAAAAAGTCTAAAACGGTCTTGACATTACCTGGAGGCCAACTTTACCATTATGCAGAATCAGGTAGCTGTATTGGGTTGCAGATTTCTTATTTATTTATTTATTTATTTATTTATTTATTTAAAATCCCACCTTTCTCTCAATAAGGAACCCAAAGCAGTTTAGAGTATAAATTAGAACTAAACATAATTAAAACAAGATATAGCGTGGAAATTTAAATATAATTAAGCAAATAATCCAATGGAAACATTAATTTAAAACAATTAAAGCATATTTAAAGCATAGCAAAAAGATAAAAATACAGTGCATCCCATTAAAAGATTCTTCTGCCATTACAAGTCAAGAAACATACTTGCATAAATAAAATGGTCTTTACCTGTCAGCGAAAAAGGGGACCAATTAAATTTCCCAAGGAAGGGAGTTCCAAATCTGGAAGTAGCCACCAAGAAGGTTCTCTTCTGTTTCTACCAGATAAGCCTGTGAGGGTGGTGAGATCAACAAAAGCCTTCCCTAGGAGATCATAACACTTGGGCAGGCTCATATGGAAAGATACACACATTTTCAGATAGTCTAGACCTAAACTGTATAGGGCTTTCTAGATCATAACCAGGAATTTCAGTTGTGCCCTCAAACAGACTGGTAGCCAATGAAGCAATTTCTACAAAGGAGTTACATGTTCCTATAGCAGTCTAGCTACAGCTTTTTGAACTACTGAAGTTTCTGAATAATTTCCAAAGGTAAGCACACATAAATGGAATTATAATAATCCAAATAGGATGTAATCAAGGCATGTGTTACAATAGCCAGATTTGATATCTCCACTTTAACTATGCAAATACAGTCATAGTGAGCTATGAACCTCAGATTTTAAAGGTAGTATAATCCCATTCAGCACAGGCAGAACCTCTATTCCCTGATCTGCTGTATGACTGACCAGGAGCACGACTGTCCTCTTGGTCTTAAACTTTGTGCACCCTCATCCAGTCCATTATTGTCATGCGTTTAGTACTAAATTAGATGGAAAGGAGATTATGCCATCATAAGGGAGACACTGAGCCCCAAAATGCCAGACAACCTCTGCTGGTATTTTCATGTATATTTTAAATAGCATGGGAACTGAATCATGAGGGGCATCACAGGTGAATGGCCAGGGTATTGAATACGCAGTCCCTCAGCACCCACTTCTGGATGTGTCCCTCAAGGAAGGGTCAAAGACATTGTAAAAGAGTGCTCCCAGGTCCCATACCAGAAGGGAAGTCCAGAATGGTACCATGGTCAATGGTACCAAAAAACCCCTGAGAAATCCAGCATAACCAAGGGGGACACATTTCTTCTGTCCAATTCCTCATGTAGGTCGTCCACCAAGGTGATCAAAGCAGTTTCCATCCCATAGCCAGACTGAAATGGATCTAAATAATCCATCTCACCCAGTAACCTCTGAAGATGGAAGACTACCACATGCTCCAGAACCTTGACCAAAAAAGGAATATTGGTGTTTGAATGTCAAGAAAGGGCAAAATATTCAGCTTAGTAAAAATACAAATTACTGTTGTATTTTAACTGTCATAAGAAGTCCATCTGGAAATTTCTGTCTGATGTGCCAAAATAAAGCATTTGACTTTGGATACTATAAAGCTTAAGGGTGTGGTATTCACTGTCCTGTTTCAGGCATCAAATGTCGTGCATATATCTTGCTGTTGCCCATCCACGGTTAGTGCTTATATAGAAGACTCACCAAAAAGGTAGGTCACTTGATCACAGGTTTCCACATGATGGTGGCAGATGTTGTGTTTCTATATACGTTATTGTGATTGCTTCCAAACTTGCATCTATATGTGTAAATTTTATGGAATTAATTAACATGTACAAAAATATGTAAATCAAAGTATTATGTACTGAGTTTATTCTGCATTAGTCAACTAAGTTTTTGCAACCATTTTTGCATGCAACCCTTTTGTGGGGTGATACATTTCTCTTTTTGGCAACATACAAGTAACCATATTCCTAACCAGAAATATGTAAAGTAGAATTACTAGCCTTGGATATTTTTTCCCCTTCTATTTCAGGAAGAAGATTTGATTGACAGACTGATTGATTGATTATCTGTCACGCACTTTAAAAATAATGCTATACTTCTCACAATAACAAGTAAGTCATACTTTCTGTAGATGCACAAACTCCCTCTCATTTTGACCTCCACCCCATATAATTCCAGAACTAAATCCTGGCATTCATAATAAAAGACATAAACCATACATAGACCTGGTTCATATTTGTTTGGGGTTTTTTTTAGTTTGGTTTTGTTGAAAACACTTCTATATCCTACCTGTCAATTAAACATTTCAAGGGTGATTTTAGAATGAAACTACAAAATAAATAAAAGCAGCAGTTGACAGCACTAAAAACAGCACTGAATACAGTTGTGGCAAAGCAAAATATGTGTTTTGGAAATTTGAAGCTGAGGAAAATGAAAAGTCATTTGCCTGACATGTAAAAAATATTAGTCTAGGTAGGAACAGATAAGCCTTTCCGTGGAGAGCTTTCTGTCATCAGGGACACCATAACTGGAAGTCTTATCCCAAATTGGTAACCATTTAGGATGGCAGCAAGACCTAGAAGAGTGCCTCTGAAAATATCAGTATACACTCAAGTTGATATAGGAGAGGTATCATGGGTTCCAGTCACAAGCTGTGCAGTTGTGTTTGATCTGTGGTTTTAAAGACAAAACCTGAGATCAAGGGATGCCCCCTTATGATGTCACATGAGGCAGACTCTGGCGATATTAAAGAGCTATCCCTTTGTGATGTCATTAAACACAAAACAGGAAACATCGAAGAGAATTGCACAGAGTATGCCATTCAAATAAAAAATATATCCCCTCAGTCTGAGGACTGTAGAGAAAAGCCTGGACCCTGAGACCAGGGAACCCTACTGTACATGCTTCAGACTCTGGCAACCGAAATCAATCAATGGACATCATTAGACTGAGAATCTGATCTTATGTGGGGGTTCAGCTGCTTCTGGGACAGGAGGGAGAAACCATCCTGTAATGATGAAATCCCTCCTCCATAGATTCAAGTATCCACAGCTTGAAAAACATTTTAAATGTAAGCAATAACAACAACAACAACAATCTGTTTAAAAATCTCCACCACACTCCAAGGAGGTGTATTCCATTGTCAAACAGCTCTTACTGTCAGGAAGTTCTTCCTAATGGTAAGGTGGAATCTCTTTCCTGTAGTTTGAATCCATTGCTCTGAGTCCTATTCTCTGGAGCAGCAGAAAACAAGATTGCTCCATCTTCAGTATGATATCCCTTCAAATATTTAAACTGTCATATCACCCCTTAACATTTCCTTTCCAGGTTAAACATACCCAGTTCCCTAAGTCCCTTCTCATAAGACATAGTTCCCAGAACCGTCACCATTTTGGTCGCCCTCCTCTGGACACGCTGCAGCATGTCAACATCCTTTTTGAATTATGGTGTCCAGAACCAGATGCAGTATTCCAGCTGAGGTTGACCAAAGCAGAATCATGGCACTATTACTTCCCTTGATCTAGATGCTGTACTTCTATTGATGCAGCCTAGAATCACATTGGCTTTTTTAGATGCTGCATCACATTGTTGACTCATGTTCAAACTTATGATCTACTAGGACTCCTAGATCTCTTTCATATGTAGTCTTGTTAAGCCAGCTGTCCCCCATCCTATATCTATACATTTCATTTTTTCACTCTAAGTGTAGAACTGTATCTTACATTTCTCCTTGTTGAAATTCATTTTGTTTGTTTTGGCCCACCTTTCTAATCTATTAAGGTCATTTTGAATTTTGATCATGTCTTCTGGGGTATTAGCTACTCCTCCTCATTTGGTGTCATCTGCAAATTTGATAAACATGCCCTCTATTCCTTCCTCCATTCCAAGTTATTGATAAAGATGTTGAATAGCACTGGATCCAGGATAGAACCCTGTGGTCACTTCTCTCCAGGATAAAGAGGAGCCATTGATGAGCACCCTTTGGGTTTGGCCAGTCAACCAATTACAAATCCACCTAACAGTTGCATTTTCTAGTCCACATTTTACTAGCTTGTTTGCCAGAATATCATGGGAGACCTTGTCAAAGGCCTTACTGAAATCAAGATATGTTACATCTACAGCATTCCTTTCATCTATCAAGTTGGTAATTTTACCAAAAAAAAAGAGATAGGTTTAGTCTGGCATGACTTGTTTTTGAGAAACCCATGTTGACTTTTTGCATTTATGGCATTCCTTTCTAAATGCTCATAGCCTCTCTTTAATGATATGCTCTAGGATAGTTGACAGTGGCTCTGAGATTATTTCTGCCAGTTCTTTTAATACCCTTGGATATACTTCATCTTTACTTATTCTGTGCTGTATTTCTCCTACTGCATCATTTAATGCTATTTTAAGGTGGAAGGTAGATAGGGAATTGGATTTTATATGCTTTGCTATGTTTTTTTTTACTTGTGATTTGTTGTGTTCTATTTTATTGTTCTTATGTTTATTGTTACCTGCCTCAGTCCAATACAGGGAGAGGCAGGATACAAATAAATATTTTATTGTTATTGTTGTTATTATTATTATTATTATTATTTGCTCCATTTTCCTCAGGATGAGCACCCTTTTCCTTTTGTGACAAGATTGAGGCAAAGTAAGTATAGTAGTTCTGCCTTTTCTTTGTCTCCTGTTAGCATTTCAGTTCATAAGTTATTATAATATTAATGATAATAATTAAATATAGTTAGGGGTCTTAAACCATATTCAGAACCAAGTGTCATCCCAGATTTTAGATTTACCACTATACCTCCTTCTTTCTTTTCAATACAATGTCAGGTGTATTATTTCTGTTTTTTCCTGATGTAACCATCTATATATAATTAAGCACACATTTAAAAAAACAAACAAAAAAACCCCCCTAAATCTAAGCAAAGAAAACATTCTAAAGTTTTCAAAAACTTGTTCACATCTTAAGCACACTTGATGGTTGCTTTCCCCTTCCATCTACTCTTCAGTGATTGTCACGAAGATATTTAAATGGAAATGTCGAATGCCGAAAACGTGACGTGATGCAGAAAAATATTCAGCTTGCATAAAGAAAACACCCTCCTAATAAACAAGCAAAGATCGATTGGAAGGGAAGTTTCCCCCTGCACTTGAAATTTAACAGCCAAATGTCTACATCCTACACATTGCTGTCATGAAGAACCTCTAAATCTGTCCTTGTTTATGGCATGTGTTATGACAAGAGTTGACAGTTTCTGAAAGAGCTATAATTGCTACCTAAACAGCCAGCATTTTGTCAACTGCAATCGTGTTGAGCAAAAGGGAAAGCATTAATATTATTTTTCCAGAAAGAGTTGACAGAACTTTTCTTTGCTCATTAATGCTTGCAACTCATTCCCCCCTCTCCATTAGTTGCCTTTTCTAGCCAGAAACACAGGGGCATAAGAAGTGTTTTTATACTGATTATTATAAGCAATTATCAGGCTGTAAGAAATGACCTCTGGACAGTTTTGGTTTTATTATGCTATTGTAGGAAACCATCTAAAAGTGTAGAAAATAACCCAGAAATAGTTGTTTCTATAGAATGAAACTACAGTTTTTGCATTGAAATCATCTGTGCTTTGCAAATCTGATCCGAAATCCCATTTGGTTTATGGCTATGTGGTATTCGTGATACTGTCTTTGTATGCAGGCTGAAAGCTTCAACTGGTTCAAAACAGAATAGCCAGAGTACTGATGGCCTGTAAGTGCCCTGATATCCCCATTATATTTCAGTCCAGCTATATTTTGATATCACACTGCTGGAAGCCAGCATGGTCTATAGAGGCTGTGATGGCCTACAAAACACCAGAAAAGGTAGTATTTTGAATATGGCACATAGACCCCAGTTATGTGGGTGGGTTAGAACAAAAGGTGACGGGGCTTGCTAGAGGATGCAAACCACCCCATCTCCACGCCAACCACATGCTCTGCATGTCTTATGAAAACTGAAATTGTTTTTTGTGGGTTTTTCGGGCTATGTGGCCATGTTCTAGAAAATTTTCTCCCTGATGTTTTGCCAGCATCTGTGGCTGGCATTTTCAGAAGATGCCAGCCACAGATGTTGGCAAAATGTCAGGAAGAAAATTTTCTAGAACATGGCCACATAGCCCGAAAAACCCACAAAAAAACATGGATGCCTGCCATGAAAGCCTTCGACTTCTCAAAGATTTGTTCTTGCCAACAGATCAAACAAGACAGGATTTCCCTTCATCCCCTGTTATGTTCCTAAATACCCTTCCTGTCCACTCATTCTCAGGGGCTCCAGATCTTATCAATGTGTTTTGAAGTCAATGAAGCAGCCATAGATAAAAATTACCCCATCTCATCTCCTGGATATCAAAACAAATCCACCACTTTGGAAACCTCTCAGGCTCCTCTGGAGGGCTATTAAACCTTTGTTTGCCCTGGAATCACTCTAACATAGGGCTAGTTTTAAGGTATATATAGGTATATATAGAACTGGAAAACTTAGCCTTTTGGCCACAGTTAACCTCCCATTTTCTCCAGTGGCTGTCACCCTCAGACTTCAGTCTGAATCACGATTCTGCTTATTCTGTCAATTTGCTTTGTCACTTTCTGTTGGTATCTCGAGACTAGTGTTTTCAAATCTCTTGGTTTGCGTTGTTCCTGCTTTCAATGGACTGTTCTTCAAGACAGGTAGCTATCACTCTCATCCAACCCTCAAAACTCCACTATCCCCTTTCACCTTTCATTTTCAGTTATTTCTGAATGTTGCATGTTAGAATGAGCCACTCATATGAGTGTGTTTTTTCATATTATTTCCAAATAAAAGTTATCTTAGTTCACCCACGCCTGGAGCTTCTATCAGTGAGTACTAGAATAAATTGGTACTTCTGGTCCTGACATTAGCACCCTCTTGCAAGCTAAACCAACTTTCTGCTAGTAGTAGTGCAGGTTCTCTGAGCCTCATACCTTTGTAGGTAACAGACCTGGCCATTCTAATTGTATCTTGCCAGTACCTTTAATCTGCAGTTGCTGCCCTTTCATTCTTGGCCCAATTAAAAGTGATGTTATTACATTTTAAGTCCTGATTTGGACCAAGATTCTTGCACTGCACCACTTGCATGGCTTGCTCTCACTTACCTCATGCCTGAGTGCATGACACAAGAGTGCCTACACATTTTGCTCTATATCGCAGCTTCTTTTAAAAGTTTTTTTTTTTTAAAGTTGAATACAAACCAAATCGTAGTCCAAATGAGCATCAGGTGGCATGCCAGAATTACTGTAAAACCAATCTACCTGGGTAGTATGGAAACACTGCTTATTAGGGTGTCCCAGTTTAATGGCAACTGGTATCTGTCAGAGAAGGGAAATCCTGCATTGGTGGCATCCAGATTATGGAATGTCCTCTTCAGAGATACATGCCTATGTTACCATAAAGTTACCATGAAGTGAGTGCCTAAATTCACAAGTCATTTCAAAGAATCACTATTTTGGTGTTGCTGGTTTTATTGCATTTATTTGACATTTTATTTTGACTGGTTTTTATTCTGTTTGACTTTTCAGACTTTTGTTCATTAGTTTATGGGTTTCAACTTCTATGGCTAACCATTTAGAAGACATTACTATAGTAATGAGTGACATGCAAAGGATATAAATAAATAAGCACTGACATATTGATTTGAAAGTGTAATATTACAGGAATCCTACTGGCTTGGATCAAAGAACTATCTAATCTAGCATTCTGTCTCCAACAGTGGACAGCAAAATGATTCTAGAAAGTAAATATGGAGAGCAGGATCATGGTTGACATACCCTAGAATTTGGTATTAAGAGCTACATTGCCAGTGAATTCAAAGGCTCTATTCAGTCAAGAGAGAACGTGTAAAAATATGTGTATGTCTACATGTGATTTGTGTGTGTGTGTGTGTGTGTGTGTGTGTGTTAAATACAGCAAGAAAATGTTTTTTAAAATTAAAACCAAATGTCCAAGCAATGCATGAGACAGCAATATATGTATCATGTCCTTGTGCATAGTACAAATAAATATAGTTTACAATGAGATGGATATACTTTCAACTTGACATGGGGATGACCTTAGCCTGGATACCCATGAGTGGTCATGAAAAGGCACAGCAATAGTGTAAATATGCCCCTAAATGGGGACACTTGTTTTCATTTGTGTACTTCCAATGTGGTGTAGGAATCAGCATGTCATCCCTTAGAACTAGAATTGGGGAGACCCTCACCTAAATCCCCCCTCTGCCATGAGGTTCACTGGTGACAGTGGGACAGTCCTTTATTCCAGCCTTGGGACTGTTATGAGGATTAAAAACCTTGAACCTTGGAAGAAAGGGGGATGTAGAGATAAAATTTTATGGTCTGTAAACCGCTTTGATCTATGGAAAAGCAGTATACAAATAAAATTTATTATTATTATTATTATTATTATTATTATTATTAAAATAACTAGGTATATCTCTTGAGCCCAGGTTTGCCAGTGCATTTTCCAGGGTGGGTCAACACAATAACTTCATGCTATGCAGTCTCTTTGATACTTTTGGCTGTTATAAGGGGATTAACTTAGAATCAGTAGTTCTCAGCTTTTGATCCTCCATGACATTTTGGACATCAGCCCCCAGCATGCAGCCCTTGGTGGCAGAGACTTCTGGGAACAAAAAAACAAAAGCGCAGGCGGATCAAACGTTGAGCACCCCTGACATAAGATATTATTTTAATTGCTTGTTTGACTGCACTACTGACTATTCTCTATGTCTTTTAGTGTATCAAAATCAAAACAAAACCACATAAAGCAAATATCCCCTCCTCAATGTGGACTGCGAATGTATCATTTGGGTGGGTTATCCCTTTTTTCTATTCCATTCTTTTCCTGCTGGGAACTTGTTCCCACCCTTACATCTGCTCTTTACTGCAAACGGTAACCCAACAGCAACTTCCCTGGTGTATATTTACATATCTTAATTTAAGATTGCATCCTCTAAGTAATCAAAACTCATTGATCTAAATATAGAAGGTTAAATTCTATAAATATAGTCATACATTCTCATTTTAATGGGGCAGGAGTTTCCTCTCTGGAGGAAAAAAAAATCCCATCCAGTTGTTCTAATTATAGTAGAGTCATCTATCAGTGTTGGCATATACAGTGTACAAAATAAGTTAGCCAGGGAGAAATAAAGAACGAGCTAATAGAGGTCAGATGGGTTTCCAGGAGTTTCCTACAGGATAGGCTCAGCAGAAAATTCATCCCCCTCCACAGTGCTCTAGTTCATCTACCTGTAAATACGAACCAAATATTTCCCTAGGCAGGGCAGGTTTAAGGCAGCTGGACAACTTGGCCCAATTATGTCCTCCTGACTTCAGGAAAATAAGGAGAGAGGGCAAAGGGGAAGTGCAGCTGAAGAACAGAAAGAAATGGGCCTACATTACCAAGTCAGAAATGAGTCTCTTGCATTTGGGATTAAACATTGGCCCAAAGACTGAAAAGCTGGAATGCTACTGATTAAACAGGCACTGCACTTTCCTAGGAGGAAAAAAGCAAGTTCTTTGAAAGGTTGTCTGTGTCTGTGTGACATATATAATTCATATATGCATATTTGTCAGCACCGCTGCCTGCTTTTTTGGGGAGGAGGGACTCTCCTTGGGATTGTGACTTTGCAGAATGATAATAACCACTTAGGTCATTGCCACATTGTAGAAATAAAGCAGTTTTACACCACTTTAACTGTCATGGCTCCATCCTGTGGAATCCTGGAATTTATAGTTTGGTGAGGTATTCAGCCTGGTCTGTCAGAGAGCTCTGGTCCTTCAACAAATTATAAATCCCAGGATCACACAGGATGAAGCCATGGTAGTTGGTGTCAAACTGCTGTATTTCTACAGTCTAGATAACCCTTTGTTGCAGAATCCATACAGAAGTTGAGTGGCAATGTATTGTAGGCATTCCTTGACATTGTCACCTGCAGAGTTGGAAAAAGAGTTCTCTATGTCATTGTCATGATAGTTTTGTGGGAGGGCTCTTGGTTATGTTTTGTTTTGCCTAACATAACTAATCAGTCTCTTAAATTTCACAAACAAAATAAGAGATAATAACATAATAATCCCCTCCCCACTTTTTTTGGGTGCCTGCCATTGCAATGTACTTACACACTTTCCCCCCAAAAAGCCACATACCATTTTTTGTGGTCCATAATACAAAGAAACTCTGGTTGGCAGTAGCCTGACTCTGTCTAAAAGAAAGAGAAAGAAGGGAATTAGGGTCAGGCATGACAAGACATTAAACTTGCTCTAACCACAGCCTTAACTTGAATATTAACCCTCAGTACACACTGGAATTCCCCTTGGGTCAGGAAATACCTCCAAATTTGCTTATTGCAATTTTTAAAATCCTGGTGCATAAAGGTTAATTGCAATTTCCAAATAGTCTTCAAAGGATGCCCCAGGTAGAATGCACTTGTTGTTAACTGCTGTCAAGTTGGCTTTGATTCATGGTAAGCCTATGAATGAGAGATCTTCAAGACACCATGTCATCAGACAACTCTGCTCAGATCCTGGAAACTCAGCGCTGTGGCTTCATTGATTGTCTTTCCAATTGTTACATGTTTTTCCTCCTTTCTCACTGCCTTCCACTTTATCAAGCAAAGATTGTTTTTTCCAGTGAGTTATGTCATCTCATGGCAAGCCCAAAGTGTTATCACCTCAGTTTGGTCATGCTGGCATCCAGGGAAAATTCAGACTTGATTTGGTCTTGGACCCATTTCTTTGACTTTTGGGCAACCCAAGATAGCCATAGAACTCCCATCCTGTATTACATTTCAAATGAATTGATTCTCTTCCTATCAGCTTTCTTCTTTGTCCAGCTTTCATAATACACAGAAACTAAAAATACAATTGCATGAGTGTGGTTTTCATTTTACACTTGAGGATCTTACCTACCTCCTTCACAGTGTAGCATATTATAATACTCTAACCTAGGCATTAGCAGAGCATGGAAAATAGTGAGAGAGTGCCTTTGTCTGAAGGGCCCACAGCCAGCACACTAGTTTCATCTGGTGATAGGCATTCTATGCTGTAAAAGACGACTATGGACCTGAACAGACAGACCAAAATAAAGCTGCTTCGGGTCACTTTGGAGGTACGCTGTTTAAATGCTGCATATGTCCTAAGAGGCCAGAAATCGCACCAAATCTGCACTCCAGTCTTAAGGAGTGCTAAAAAGACAAATACACTGTTCCAGTGGTTTGAGCATTGGACTATGTCTCTGGAGACCAGGATTCAAATGCCAGGTTGGCCATGGAGAGCATATGTACTGAGTGGGTATCATGGTTTTACCGCAGAGCAGCTCTCACTCATTCTCTGCAGATTGTATGCTGAAACAGTTCCCTCTTTGCTCCTGGTTTTTTTTCTGCCTCTCACTGCCTTGGCTTTTCAGTGCCCTTCCTTCAACACTCGGCCATAAATAGCTGTCTTATTCAAGACTAGGCATGTGCATGAAGATCGTGCTGCAGTCTCTTTGGGTTTTTTTGGAAGTTCTGAGCTTTTAGGTGAACTCTTTAGCCCATTTTGATAAAAACTCCCTGAGGATAAAAGAAATTACCAAATGAAAATGTTCACAAAATGTGCCCTCCCTTTGGCTTAGCTCTAAAAAGGAACACCACAGAAACAGAGTAACACTTCTTCCTATTAATTTAAAGCTGAATTTCTACAGGCTACATGGTCTCTGTATGGATTATATTTCACACCTGATGACTGATGACCAAGTGGGTACGACAGAAAATGAAATTGCATTCAGTGCTTCATTCCTTTTAACTATGAATAAACATGAGTAATTACCCAGACACCAATTTGTTTCCACAGCTGAATAGAGAAATATTTGGTGTCAGTGTAAAATTCTCGTGAGGGAGGAGCCTCTGCACTACTCCCTCCCTCTGCAAATTGCTGAATCAAGACAAGTATGTGTGTATGTTTTAATCACATATTAGTATAATTTCTCACATCGCCATCATGTTATTCAGAAGGTTAGCTGCAATGGTTTTTACATGTATATTTTCTTGGCCTCACCATAGCACACACTATGGAACTTTGGGTCCTCCAGATGTTTTGCATTACAAATACCTATCTTTGGCCATGCTAACTGGAGCATCTAGAAACTGAAGCTCCAAACATCTAGAGTACAGAAGCTTTCCCCACTTTGCCCTAGCATGTTTCCTAATATAATGTTTGCTCCAAAGGGGTCATGGACTAGAGATTCAGGGCAATTTGGAGCAAAGAAATTATGGTGACAGCATGCTTTCTATCCACTTATATTAAAGTTCATGATCCGCTTGTCTTCTCTTGTAACATAGGAATTTATTTCATCACTAAAAAAAACAGCTTACCTTTCCCGTTTTGAATTCTAATTTGGGATGCAGCCGGGTATTATCAGATACATTTGGCTGCTAATGCCACCGGCCAAGTGCAGCCTGACTAACCTCCGGGTAGAATCCAAGCTCAGCCATCCTCTTCAAAAGAGGAAGCTCCCGGCTTGCAAATCGGCCAGTTGAGCTCAGATTTTAGCCGGAAGTTAGCTGGGCTGCACTCACCTGGCAGCATCAGTGGCAAAATGCGCCTAATAATACCCAGCTGCATCCTGAATTAGAATTCAAAATGGGAAAGGTAAGCCAGGATTTTTAGCAATGCAATAAACTCCTGAATCAAGAGACATTGTTCTCATGTCAATAAAAAATACAGTGGATTTTCCATATAAAGGTAAATATGTTCTTGACTTCCAAATTAGTGTTCATAAGGGGAAGGGGAATAGCCTAAAGCCTTGGTGGGAAGACACAGAATCATATAATTGGAAGAGTCCACAAGGACAATCTACTACAACTCCCTGCCATGAAGGAATCCACACTAAAGCATTTCCAAAAAATGTCCTTCCAGCTTCTGTTTCAAGGCCTCCAAAGGTGAGAATTACACTGCCCAAGCCAGTCCTTTCCAGTCAAATGGTTCTTACACAGAGAAATTCTTCCTAATGTTTAGGTGGAATCTCTTTACTTGTAATTTGAATCCGCTGGTTCATATCACAGTCTCTCAAGCAGCAGAAAACAACATGTCTCTGGACATGTTCCAGTTTATGGTGTAGTCTAAATGACCTGGAGGTTAAAGCATTACCAGATGATCCCTTGGAATTTCTACCTGTCTGTTCTAACAAAGATTAGTTTTTTTACAAGATTAACAGATAATTCTATACTCATTCTAAAGACCAAAATCCTCTGGAAGGGCTTCTATTAAATCCCCAGACTAGAGCTATCTTTTTGTTGTTGTTTAGACCCATTGTGAGCATTGCAAAAGTTGGCCATCCCTTTTAGATTTTCCCATGTAACAGATATATTCAGTATCAAACTAAATGCTGAAGAAAATGCATATTTCCACCTGCAGACATATTTTCTTTCTGATGCCAGTAAATTACTAAATTTTTAATTATTTATGTCATTGTTTGCTGATTTGATTACCATTCTTTGGTAGAAAATGGAAAATATAGCTGATCAATCAAACAATCAATCAGATATCAGCTCCACATCTCTGAGAAACTAATGTGTATACATCCTAAAGCGTTTTTTTAAATGACAGTTCCTTAACTGAAAGATACACATCAAATCCTTGCCAATTAAAATGCACTCAAATATGATAGTGCTGTGTGGTCTTTGAAGGCTCACGGGATTTTTAAAAAAACCCGAAGAAAGAGTATTTGAATTTGAAAGCAAACATAATAGTATGCGGTGAAAACACACACCAGAAAGCAATGGATATAAAATATTTTCATTTAAACGACAATGCTCTATGGTTTGCCATGTTTTGATAGCAAAGAGAACAAGTTGAACAAGCTGTGTTTTGAATGTAAACAAATTTAAAAGCAGCAGAAAGCCTTAAGGAAAAACTCTGTGCTAGAAAGATGAACTGCAGTTTTAGCACCAGGTTTCCTCCCTGGAGTGTAAACAAAGAAAACAGTAAGCGTCATTTACTGACGTTGTTGTTGTTGTTGTTGTTGTGTGCCCTCAAGTCATTTCTGACTCATGGTAACCCTAAGGCAAACCTATTGTGGGTTTTCTTTGCAGAATTTGTTCAGTGGGGGGTGGATTTTGCCTCTGTGTGAGGGTGAGAGCATGTGATGCGCCCAAGGTTACCCAGTGGATTTCTATGGCCAAGCAGGGATTCAAATCCTAGGGGCCATTCAGACTACCTTTTGAACCAAGTTGTAACCCAGACTAAAAGTCAGAGGTTCCCATTTGCACTGGTTTAAACACATCAGAATTAGGGTCTTTCACACTCGATCCAGGGCAAATCCCCCTTGGAGCGGTTTTTCCAAAAGTGGATTATTTCCCGTGTCTTTTAGGAAAACCCGTTTCTTCCCTGCCCCCGACAAATGTGAACTTGGCCTTAGTCATGATCGGGTCAAGTTCAGAGGAGGGATTTAGATCAGAGGGAGGTCAGAGGGCGGAACATGCCTCCCCTCTCGCAGGCAGTGCTCTCTCTCTCTCTCTTGTAATTTTACCTTTGACAGATTATGTGAATGCTTGTTCTACAGGTTGATACATATTGATAGAATGTGTCTGCTTGTGCTACATTTCCCTTTTGTTTGTTTTATATAAGGGACATCATTTTACTATGCCATTGTATATAATGGGACTTGAGCATCCATGGGTACTGGCATCAATGGGAGGTCCTGGAACCAACCCACAGAAGATACCAAGGGCCCACTGTACTTTTTTACTCTCATGTAGGTATAGGAGTAGGTATGAACCAGTGCCTAAAATCAGTAATGGACTGAATGAGGGTGAATAGGTTTAGGCTTAAGTCAGACAGGCCAATAATGGCACATGTACCAGTCATCTTAGAAACAGTTGGACTTCTAGTTAATGCCCCTAAATGTGCACATTCTCATGTAGGAGACGCTTTGTGCCTTCTGCCCTGCCTTAACCATGAGAGCCTATGGGACCCAAGGATATCTGAGGGTGGCTTAGGTTTGAGTTTCAGGATAGTCCAAGAAGCTAATTTGAAACCTTATAATCTTCTTGAGCCTTATAATGTCTCCTCCACCCCAATCAAGCCCCTTCCCAAAGAACCTCAAAGGAAATCTTCCAGTGTGAAACCTAGCACACCATAACTTTTTAATTAACCCATGTCTTGAGTGCTACCTATGTGACACTCAAGGCATAATGTGACATTCATAATGTGACATTCAACGCAAGCAACTGGAGAACATGGAGGAGCACACCCACAGGAAAAGCTGGTGTTTCCTCTGAGTATCTAAAGTTCAAAGATGTTTGGTTTGTGGGACTGGCAAGCTCCCTGGGCTTTTAGAGACTGACTTCAGCTATTCCATAGCTTGTGCTACACTGACTCCTGACCTCATGGCTCCTCCTTCTTCTCTGTCTCACCAATTCTAGTGACAGCTAAGGTTGATTTCATGCCAGCATATAGCCAGGGCTGCTTTTGATCAGATTTGGCTGATCTGCAAGCAGGAAAACTTTAAATCAGGCATGGGCAACTTTGGAGGATTTGAAAAGTCAATTCCACCATCCTCTCCTAGAAGAAAAAGAAAACCCAGAAGTGGCCAGAAGTCCACTTCCAGTTGCATACATGCATGTATACGCATGCACATACATACACACCTTGAAAAATATAAGGTGGCCATTCAATGTGATATGAAAGTAAATCATGTTTCTTGGGAGAGCCAGAATGGGGTAGTGGTTTCAGCAAAGGATTATGACTAGAGAGCAGGGTTTGAATCTCACATTGTCTCAGGCTCTGAGGTAGGCAAAGGCAAACACGCTATGAAAAAATCTTGCAAAAAACAACCAGCCCCCTGTGATGGATTCATCTTAGGGTTTCCATAAATCAGAAATTACTTGAAGGCATGTACTGGAAATGTCCACTTTTTGGACATTTCCAGGAGTGTGGTTCTTTATATGTAGGAAGGAACAGAGGGGGGGGGGGGCTGGTTGTATGGGTTTCAGATGCCACAAAATGGTTGTGGGCTGGGGGGGGGGGGTGTCACATGAAGCCCATGCTTTCATTAAATACATTTTAGCTAACATTGGTCCAAAGGTGGTGCAGGTTGTCTAGAATAAAACATATTTTTTCTCAGAGATTGACAAGCAAAAAAGGGTTTGCATGTAGCAGGAACTGGCAGAGGTGACAGTGTTAGTTGTCATAGGCTCTAGCCAATAGATAATGGACTGATAAGTTATAAATGTCCTATTAATTGCACATTTGGACTACTGCAATACTCTATGGGGCTGTCTTTGGAGTGATCTGTAGCTGGTATGAAATGTGATAACCTAGCTGATATGTAGGACTAGCAGTCTGGAATATATTACACCTTGCTTAGTTTTAAAATTGCTGCCAGTTGGTAGTAAACATAGATAGAACTGAACTGCATGGTTTTCCCCCCATATCAGTGTATAAATTCTTTTAAAGCCCGAGAGTAGTTGCTTACTTTCAGTTCCTGGAATTAAGTTTGATTAACTAATGCTTAAACCATAGTATATATCTAGGATATGCATGCACGCACATATGCACACACACTATTGTCCCCATACATAAGATGCTAAAGGTATGGGTTCAGTGAGTCATTGAGAAATCCATTGATTTTATTATAAGAATTTGACTGTGGATTAGCAATCTCTGCATTTGAAAATACTTTATGTCCTATTTGGATTGAGGGGAGTAACCTGTGTGCCTATTCCATCTAAATCTACAGCTAGTTTTATAACACTCCAGAGTAAAGAGGAAACTGGCTGAATGGCATGGGAATTGTGAAAGAAGTGTAGCTTTTTATAGGTAGCCTTAGTGTTAAGTTCCAATGTGTCACATCCACTTCCTGTTATGCTTAGAGGCTTTTCCTTACTTTTTCATTGAGACCTTTATCCTGTTTTTCCACCCTTTCTATGCTCGTTTCCAGATCTGACACTTTATTGAGCAATACATTACGTGTTTTGAGTACTAACTGAGGGGCTGATGATATAATAATAATAATAATAATAATAATAATAATAATAATAATAATAATAAT
>NC_056527.1:38066134-38123954 GCF_019175285.1 Sceloporus undulatus | reverse complement strand
AATAGAAGATTTGGTCTATTCAGGTTTAGATGTTGTTGGCATTTTTGTAGCATGTAATTTACAAGTTTTATTGATTTAAGAAAGGTTCAGGCAATGTTCCATTCATAGCTTCCAAGGGATCAAAGCAAATGAAAATTAAATATTACATTAAAATAGCTAAAGCAATACAAAAAGCAAAGGGTAAGCAGTACATCCAATCATGCCTGTCAGTGGCTGTGATTTCCAGCGTACACATCTTTCTTCAATGCCAGTGCAGCCACATTTCTTCATTTTTTAAAATATCCTATGCTATTAGCCCTTTGTCCATTGGGCTGTGCTATCAGATACAATATTGAACCAAGGCAAATGTATGCTTAAATTCAGCTGGAGGTATTTAAGCTATTGTACTGTGCTGACTGTGATGAAGTGTTGTTTTTGTAACAACAAAATAACTAAGGAGGGAGAATGATTGGAGACAAAACTAGAATTGCTTGGGCCTGGCCTGCTGGTTCCAATTTTGCCTGCTGTTTTGTTTGTCCATGGTCAAGAAACATCTAGGTCCAAATATGCATATCACTTTGTTTAGTGCCTACCCCAGCTAAAGACAGTGGAACACAGTCACAGACATCTTGGCTTAGTGAAAGGCCATTGTATATGAGTGTCACTCTCCAATCATTGCTGGACTGCATTTATCAGCCACCTTAACCAGTATAGATGATGGTGAGAAATGCTGGGAGTTGCAGTCCACAATTCCCAACCTTGGCATGTAAAACATGTTGTTGTTGTTGTTGTTGTTGTTGTTGTTGTTGTTGTTGTTGTGTATCTTCAAGTTATTTCTGACTTATGGTAAGCCTAAGGCTTTCACTGGGTTTTCTTGGCAAGTTTCTTCAGAGGGGGGTTGTCACTGTCATCCTCTAAGGCTGATAGTGTGATTTGTCCAGGATTCACATGGCTGAACAGAATTTGAACCTTGGTCTCTGGAGTCACAGTCCAACGCTCAAACCATTACACCACATTGGCTCATGAAAAGCTGTAGGTAAAGCTCAGAACCTAAAATTGTAACCAGAACCAAACTGGAAGCCAGTGAATATATTTTTACACATAGAATTGAGCCCATCTAGTTCAGGTTGGAAAAATTCTAGCATTCTCTCTCTTGCTGTTTAGAGCAAGTGGGGTTTAGATAGGATAGCATTTCCTGCATGTGAAATCATTATGTCTCATCTTTCCATTTGATCTTACTATCCTGTAAAGTGAATGGCCTTTCATAATCAAATGCTGTAAATAACACTATGGTGGGTTACAGATGGCCCTCTAGGGGCCGTTTTCCCGCCGCCACCATTCGCTGCGGAGGGAAGCCCTAGCAGCCAGACTGCGAGGCTTCCCTCCGCAGCGAAAAAGGAGCGCCGAAATGGCGCTCCTTTTCAAAACGCGGAAGTGGCACCACGAGGGGCAGAGCGCGCCCTCGCGGCGTCACTTCCGCTGCGACACGTCTGGACGCACAGCGTCCAAGACGTCAAAATGGCAGCGCCCATGTGGATGGGCGCCGCCATTTACGACGCGCTCCATGCGTGTTGGGGCCGGGGCGGGTTAGGAAGGGGCAACTCTTCCTAACCCTAGGACGCCCCTTCGTAACCCTAGCACACACAGAGTGCGTCGGAAGTGGCGGTGTGTAACCCGCCAATTTGACCCAGGACCCTCCCTTGGGATTTTCATTACATAGAGACCTCTCCTTCACAGTCTACACTTTGTCTTTCTTCTCCTCCTAAATCTCTACTTTTCAGGATCACCAAGATGGTAAATAAGAGGCTCAAGCTCTCTTTTTTACCTATCTATTCATTAGTTAGTTAGGATTAGGCTCCCCCATGAACATGTAAATACAAAGCCATTAGGAAACGTTTCAAAGTTTGTAACCTGAAACTGCCTGCCTTATTTATTTTGAGCTAGTTTCAGTTCTCAGGGAAGCAGCATTAGCTTGGGCCACATTTTCTCTCCTACTCTGCTGAAGTACTCTGCTAATAGTTTTAGGTTTGATACTTTGGATATTATAATATTTTGTTTTCCAAACAAGAGCTGATAGCCTAGGAAACTCTAATTCCCAACAGTTCAATTGGACTCTCAGGCATCCTTACAGGTTATCAAGAGCCTATCTAATCTAATCCAATCCAATCCAAACAGTTCATTCAAAGTGTATTCCACTGAACATACCTAAGCTAGTTCCATGGTATTCATAGAAGTGCTGAACCCCTACATCTTCAACTGCATACAGTGGGGACAGGAGCAATCCTTCTATTAGTAAAGTCATAATCGTTTGTTTTTGACATTCCAGCCGGTAGCAATGGAAAAAGATTAAGATATTTGAAAAGCAAGGATTATGACCTCAAATCAGGAATAAGCAGCAGCAACTAATGCTATGATCCTCATCCATAAAGGCAACAGAGAACCATAGTGAAGGAAAGAAGCTTGTTTTTTGCAAAGTACTCTGCAAAGTATTTCAACACTGTATTTCTTCAAATATCAGGGAAGCTAATGAGAGTGCTGTAAAAACGCATACAGAACCTGTCCATGCTCACTTGCATATTGTTATAGCCCCTCCAAGATTCTTCATCAGGTGAAAAGACAGAATAACCTTGCTGGCAGGAAAGAGAGGGGACCCAACAGACAGCTCCAAAGAACATCCAGGTCCCTCTACTGTTAGACAGACCAACTTTGGATCTCAACCTGAGGTAGAAAGGCCATCCAGCCCCTGGAAGAAACAGGGAGACAGAAGCAGCTGACCCAACCTCTCCTCAGATACAACATGAGGATGCAAGCAAGATCTTCTTTGGAAGAGCCCATCTGAGAACGTCCTAACTCAATACAGGTGGGAAGCTGAATGAAGCTGTGAGACTTCAGTGTTATAAACTGTGCAGAAACTCTGACCAATGATTAGAAAGAGCAACAGCCTGGTTCTGAAGTGGTTTTGGATATTTCACTAGTTTATGATTTTTGGATTGTTTACAGTATTGTCTGTATTATGACCCTAGCGCTTGACCTAGGAGTAGTATCAGTTCATGATAGACTCCCTTCTCCTAATAAATACTCCTGATGCCCCCTCCTATAACAAACTTAGCTGCCTTCCACTATATGATCACACACACACAGTCTCTGAACAGAATAATTTTATGGTAATTAAAGTTATACCTACACACATACAGACAAGTACATAAAAGTGCACATTGGATAACTCCATTAAAGTTCAGACTGACAGCCAAAGCAGTTTTATTATGCCACTGACATAGGAGCCTCCAACTCGCATTGGTCCAGATAGCATTAACTTCCATTTGTCAGCCTCTTGTGCACCTCACCACTTCCATCTTCCTTCTGACCAAAGAAAAAAACGTTACAAGGTGTGAAAGAATAGAGGCACTCATGCTTCTTGACTAGTAATGCTAGGACTTCTTCATCTGGAAGCATCCTGAAACAATTTTAGGATTCCTGGGCTGCCCTTCTTAGGATGTGACATGGGGAAGTGGATTTGTCTGCCAGGAAGTGTTAACCTATCTATCTCCACTTTTCTGCCATCTGTACATTTATAATTGGCTTCAAATATTATATATTATAAATGACTTCAAACCTAGATGATCTTTGTAACTAAAGGAAATGAACACAATGCAGGCATTATAGAACAGACTAGATTATCTCCAAATTATTGTGAAGTACCAACAGTCAATAATAATAATAATAATAATAATAATAATAATAATAATAGTGGTATGGTGTGCTATCCTGTTTGCCAACTCTTTCCATGGGACATGTGTCTTTCAAGACCAATAATCTTTTTCAACAGCCTTCTTCCCTTTGGACGGGAATGCAGAACATTCCTGGTGGTTGTATCTGTAATATGGGGTGGAGGAGGCTGCATGGGCACCTGTACACACATTTCTTACCAATTTGGACATTTTCATATCAAGTATACAGCTCAGATTTATTCATAGTTGTTTAGAAGTATGGTCCTAAACAACTGTTTCTAGAGAGACAAATTCTCTGTGCTTCAAACTTCCCCTCAGAACAGTTCCACTCTGGATCCTGCATCTTTTCTCAGCATAACCAATTGAAATATCCTGCTCTTTAAATGCCTTTAAAATTTAAAGATATTTAAAAGAAAGGTATTTAAAGTTAAATTGCCTTTAAATCACTCTTATCTCTGATAACTGATGGGGATGCAAAGGGAATTTCCTTGCTTAACATAGAAAACATCTCCTTCTGCCTAGCAAGTTGCAACCCTAATATAGCTTGCAAACCTAGCACTGCTGTTAGCAGTACTGTAGTATTTTCCCTGTTGCTGATCAGCTGGGCTGTTGAGAAAAGTGGTTGGGGGACTGCATGAAGATTGTGAGCTGTGTATTCCTGTTTTTGGTTGTGAGTGTGATGGAAAAGTGGATTTGAGAGTATGGACAGACACTTGTTTAGAGGATCCTTTCAGCAGCAAAGGAAGAGTCCATCCGTTCAGCATAAGGATTACTGGGGAAAGAATTGAGACTAAGGAAATGTATTCCCTGCAGAGTGCTTACTTCCAAGATTGGCACACTGTGTCTTACCACATACAGTACCTGAATGTGAAGAATTACTTACTTGTAGTTCACAAAATAGGATGTCACTGATATGATGAAAAGTCCATTGTGATCTACATTATTCCGATGGTTGCTGGATTCGTGTAAACATCATATGTTTGAGGAACAGAAATGAAAAGGAAGTGGGTTTTGCCTGGATTCTGTTTATAGCATAAGAATCAAGCTATGAAGCTTACTCAGCATCTTCTCCTAGGTCAGGAGCAGGAAAAGTGTATTCCTTCAGGTGTTATAGTGCAACTGCCAGCATTTCTCATCATTGGCTTGGCTGCTAAGGGCTGCTGAGTGTTACAGTCCAACATCTGAAAGATCTAAAATAATGTTAGGTCTCACAGAAAATGCTCATACAATAACATTTTATAGGGGAGAGCTGCTAGCTGTTATTTATTTCACCACTAAAACATAGAAATAAATTTGAGGTTTCTATCTCAGACTGTGGGGTTAGCCATAGAGTTTTGTTTCTGAAAAAGAAAATGTCATTAGGAAGCAAAAAACAGTAAGTATATTACTGATGTTTTCATTTTAGAAAAATGATGGAATAAGCTGCCACCTAGAGTTGAGAACCAGGTTAACTATAGCTATATATTTTGTATTGCTCTGAGATAGAATGGATTATCTGACAGCATCATCTTTCAGCATGACTGCAATACAGACATAGATATAAAGTAAAACTAAGTCTGAGGATATGCCATCCTGGTGATATCTATTTTAACTATAGGGCGATATCTCTTAGGTTCACATGCAGAAGGTTCCATGTTTAGTTCCTAGTATCTCCAGATTCAATTCCTAGCATCTCCAGGTAGGGTTAGGAAAGAATTCTCCCTGAAGTCCTGGAAAGCTGCTGTCAGTCAAAGCTGACAAATTTGGGCCAAACTAACCATGGTCTAACTCAGTGTCAGGCAGATTCCTATGTTCCCACTGTTTACATATAAGTCACTTGGGATCTTTGTTATATTTTTTGTTACAAAATATTTTTATATTGTTATATTTTGTTATTCTATTAGTATTAGTCACCTTGAACATTTTTAGTAAAAACGTTTATAATAAATAATATAATATATTTTCTGCATTTTGGTTGCTCCAATAAAGGTATCACAGTTTTGTGGATTGTGGATACTATTGTATTTTGCGACATGGCTAACACAGCTTTCCCTTGATTTCTGGATGTTTTCTGGATGTAAGATGCAACATTTTAGCTGCATCAGGGGAATCCTAAATACTGTAGAGGGCCAATGGATTGGGATTTTACCATTTGAGGTATCTACCTCCAACAAAAGTAAAAGGTTTTTCTAAAAAAACTAGGATACATTTATATGTTTTACCAAGACAATTCCTAAAAATATTCCTAATTCAAAAACATGGAGGTTCCTTCAGAGATTCAGTGCTCCCTGCCTAACAGCTTGTAGCTTTACAAAGGGCAGAGACAACTTGGATCTCAAAAGGAGCAGCTTTTTGTCTTGCTTCTTGTTGTTGAGTGCCTTCAAGTTGTTTCTAACTTATGGCAACGACCCTATCTTAGCAAGATTTGTTCAGAGGAGGTATGCCATTTCTGTTGCTAATGGAACTTAAATTTTATTGCCTGGAATATCCACATGGCCAGGAGGAGGGTCCTGCCTGCATGAATATCCCTCCATACCAGCCTAACTGAGAACAGTTACATCTTGACAAAATGCAGGTATGCAACTAACACTGTCATTTTTCCCCTCCTGTATACTTTTTAATACTTTTGCCTGATGAAGAAGCCAGTGGAGCTTCAAAAGCTTGGAACATTATTTTGTATATTTTGGTAGTCCCAGTAAAAGTATCACTGTTTTGTGGATTTTGGATGTTACTGTAAAATAATAGAATAGTTTTGTAAAACACCAGAAAAAAACAATAATGAGAAGAACAGACATGCACTGGCCCTCCAGATTTTGCTAGCCAGGGCCAATGGATATGCTAACAACATTTGAAATGCCAAAGAAGAGTAGTTCCCAGACTTTGGTCCTCTAGATGTTTTGGACTTCAGCTCGCAGAATTTCTGACTGTTGACCAAGGAGGTGTGAGCTTCTGAGAGCTGAAGTCTCAAACATCTGGATGATCAGTTTGGGAACCACTACCAGAGAAACATGGTATAAATGTTAGAAAAATAAATTAGTATGTTAATAATGTGTCTAAACAGCAATGGAATATGCCTCTTTTGCAGGCTTTGAGAAAAATTTCTTTTGGTAGCTGAATTCCCAGAATTTCTCAGATAGTTTCTTGACTCGAATGGGGATCATGTTTGGACTGCAAATCCTAGAAGCCCCTAGCCACTATAATCAAGGATGAGGAGTGCTGGGGGTTGCATGATTCCTCATGCTCTAGGAGAAGGCTGGGAAAAGAAATTCCCCCTAAACACAAGGAGAAAGTTTGAGAGTTAGAGAGCCTTTGGACAGTGGAATAGGCTGTTCTGGAGTGTGGTGGAATCTCCTTTTTTGGACATTTTTAAACAAAAGCTGGATGGCCATGCATGGTAGAGGGTTAAATTTGATGGTCCTTGAGGTCTCTTCCAGTTCTATGATTCTATAAGTATTTATTTATTTATTTATTTATTTAGGTATTTATATCCCGCCCTTCAGCCCTACTGGCTGAAGTAACTGTTTATTAATATGTAATTGTTGCTATTAGTACTGCAAAATTCAATAGGTTAATAATGAGTGTTGTGTGATTTCTTCCCCTTTCATAGGACTTGTAGAACCTGTTGCTTGTACAGCTGGCCCCCTGTAGCCACAGATTCTGCATCCATGGATTCCACCATCCATGGGCTGAAAATATATTTTTTTAAAAATCCAAAAAGCAAGCCTTAATTTTGCCATTTTATATAGGGTATTCTATATAATGGGACCTGAGCATCCACAGATGTATCCTGGATTCAAACGCCATCAGAAACTAAAGGCCTACTGTACAGTATTTTGCTACTATGTGTAATACAATATGCTGAACAGCAGAGGGCTTAAGGGGTATTATATTAATGTTTGAGAACTTTAAGTGAGCCTTGAACAGGGACATTTTGCTTTATCCTAAAGGCTTGTCTGATAACAACTGCGACTTAAGTCAGGTTCCACTATAGTTACTCATCTATGAAATGTATTTTGCCTCTTTTCTAAAAAAAAAAGTGCTCTGTGTGTTGATAGGTAATTGATAATTGGCTATTAAGTTTGGGTCCATGGTTCAGGAATATATGGAACTGGAAATTTAAAATTTTTGAAAGAAAGCCCAGTTTTGGATACTTCTGTTGTTTAAACATTTATTTTTAACTTCATTATTTATAAGCTGCCTTTGTAAACCAAATCACCTTAGGTGATGAACAAAGTACATGTATGAAAATAAAAATACAATACTAAAAATTCCAAAAAAATCCTACAGAACACTACCTCTGTATGTCTTTCTCTCTGTGTACACATGTGCCATCAATTCTCTGTTATATACCCCACAGGCATCAATAAGGGGGCATGAGAGGTTCAGTCTGCACCACATGAAACCTAAGAGGAGGTGACATGGCTGCTCCCAAACATCTGCCTTTTGACAAAAATGGGCTGTGGTGTTCACCTGCAACCCTTTGAAAGGCTGAAGAGATGGTGTGAGTGGCACAAGCCTCAGTGGGAAAAGAAAGGAGAGGCTCCAGGTTGTTGCATTTAAAATTTAATTTTAAAAAAATCCGGCATTCCCATACTCTGGAATCCCAAGGTAGAGATATTTCTCCAAATATGCAATTATTTAACTCAGAAAGAAAGAAGGCACAATGTGTGACAGTGTGAAACAGTAGTATATGTACAGCCTTCGCAGGAACCTTTGCTGTACTTATCAGAACAATATGGGTTTGGAACTTTGAGAAGTTGATGAAATAGGAAATGGCCAGGGCTAGGGCTGTTGGGAATTGCAATCTAACAAGATGCAAAGAGCCACACAACTCCCCGTCTCAAAGAGAGGATAGAGGACAGTGAACTGACTTCAGTCATTTTTATTTATTTATTTATTTTTGCTGTTGTGTTATTCTATAGTTTTTAGTTTTACATTTTTTTTGAAGTTGGTTAGCTACTTTGAGAAACTTTTTTTCAACAGATAAGTAAGATTATATTAATTTAAGTAAACAACACCCATTTGTGAAAATCAGGAGTAAACACAGGCCACCATATCTTACCACCTAAAGGAAATAAGTTCCTTTCCTTAGCAATCAAGCAAGAAGGTAATAAGAGCCTCGGATTGAGAGTACATGCCAAATTAAATTGATAAATTCACACTCAGTTGTGTAGTAAAAATGTTATTTCGATTGTGCCTACCTGTATTAGTGGTCCCTCTCACCTTAAATTCTCCTCAAATATTTTTCAGTGTCACAGCCTTGATTCTTGTGTAATTGTGTTGGCTTAACAACTTTTTTCATTTTATGAAAGGTACTCATGAGAAGAAGAATGCAGCAAAACTAATGAAACCAAAGAGAGACAATCCCTGAAAATCTTATTGCAGATTGCAGAAGTAGGCCAGTGAAGGAGAAAATCATCTTAATTTAGGAATAATTCTTTCCTCCAAATACAGGGGGAGGGGGGAACAGAATAAAGAGAAAAGAATGGAAGTGTCAGATAACAAAGTACCAAGGTCTGTGGTTTAGGCAAATGCTGATTTACCAGAAATAGCAGATGCTATTTCAGAAACAATGTACAACACTGTTTACCCATGCAGATATTTTGCTAGCCCTAACATTTTTATAGGAACATACTTGCTACATCTGGTGCCCCAGATAGATTAATGGTGTAGTAGAACTTGAAATGAATTACTCAGCAGTGAAGTCATCTTAAAACTGAAGAATAAGGTCATCCTTGGTTAGTAGTTATGATGGTTATTAGAAGAAATAATTAGAAGAAATAAGCACCTTCCTATACTAGATGCTGGGAAACATGAATGGGAGGTTGGCTACTGCATTCATGTCCTATATGTGAGCTTTCCACATACATCTGTTTAACCACTGTGGCCTAGGAGTTCCATCCTGGACTAGGTGGGACTTAGGTCTGACTCAGGAGAGTTCTTCATATGTACTTATTACAATGCAACACTAGAAATTAAGTACTGTAGAAATAAACTGAATCAACTGAGGATGATATATAGCTAGCCTGCTGGGTTTGGACATTTTGTCTCCTTTTGACCTGTTAAATCACTCATTTCATATGTTGATCAGTGGAAAGCTGCAGTTAGTGCAAAATTCAGCAGTTAAGTTGCTCATGGAAATACTATACAGACACCTATATTTGCTGTTAAATTGGCTTTGGCATAAGAAGACTCTATAGAGGAGAGACCTCAAAGAGTTTTCAAGACCCTTTTATGAACAGCATTGCTCGGGTCTTGAAAACTCAGGGCTGTGGTTTCGTTGACTGAATCAATCCACCTGTAATGTGGCCTTCCTCTTTCCCTACTGCCTTTCACTTTTCCTAACATTACCTACTTTTCTAATGAGTCATGTAATCTCACTGCTCCTAAAAGAACTGCAGTGCATATGCTTCGAGTCTGAATTTAAGGTGTTTATGATGACATTTAAAGCCCTAAATAGTTTCAGACCTCAGTGCTTGAAGCACTTCTCCCTCATATATGACTGCCTGAAGATTGAGGTCTATTGGAAGGGATTTCCTATATGTTCCGCAGTGGGTTCAAAACACTATGGAAAGACAACAAAGAAGGCCTTCTCAGCTGACACACTCCACTTATGAAACACCCTTCCCTTGGTAGCTTCATTGGCCTGAAACACAAGTGCCAATGATTTGGAGTCCGTCCATGTTCAGGGTGTAGCATTCAAATGACGCATGCCCCAAACGCAGCCGGAAGCACCGCTGATAGAACTGGGCCAAGAAGAAGTGGATAAAATCTGCTCCTTCTGGTGGCCTGGTTCAGGACCATGGTAGCGGCCCAGATCAGGACCGGGCGCATGTGATTGCTGTGGTCATGGGGCAAATGGCGCCAGTGCAACCTCATGCACTCTGTTTCAGGCTGTTGACACAAACGTTTGCTTCATTTCACTAATTCTAAAATGTCTAAGCATATGGTTTTAACTTATTTTAATATTTTAAACTTGTTTTGTTAAATTGTTAACCATATTTTAAACACTGTTTGTGTTATTTGCTTAAATCAATGCTACTTTTTGCTTAAATCAATGCTACTTTTACACTACCCTGTGATCTTGTTATATAGAGCAGAATATAAATATTTTAATCAAATAAAAATAATAAAACAATGTAGACTGTTGTTCTCAGACCTATTTCCTCCTCTTCCTTAGACTGAGTCTTTGGAGATAATCGCACCTGCAAATCCCACTGGGATAGATGCGGGATTGAAAGGTCAAAAGACAGCCAAGGCTAGGTGAGTGCAACCTATCTGCAGCCCTGACCCCAGTTGTGCTTATCCAGTTGCTTTTCAAAAACTGGAGCTTGCCATTTTTGAAAAGCTGCTGAATAAGCACAGATGGGGTCCGGGCTGCCAACGGGTTGGACTCATTTGGACTTGGCTGCATGCTATAACAACTGATTTTGACTTTTAAATCGCATGTCTATCCCGGCAGGATTTGCAGGTGTGATAATCTCATTTGTTATTCTTTTGTTAGAGAGGATGAAGTCATACACAAGGTCTTTTCAGTCTATGATGGCTACTCACATATTTGTAGAGGAAGGCAAGGGCAAAACCCCTCTGAACAAATCTTGCCAAGAAAACTCCATGATAGATTCACCTTAGAGCCACCATAAGTTGAAAACAACTTGAAGGCATAACAAAATATTTGCATCCCTCAGAATTCAGCTGTAGGAACTTTTATAATAAAGACCAGTTTTTCTCCTGTCATGTCTTTGGGTGGGTTTCCTGAAACAATTAAATCCCCCTTCCTTACTATACGTATCACAGCTATGTTTTAAAAAAATAACTATAAGCTCATAGAAGTAGCCCACTATGCTTTGTTAACATGAATACCAGATATTCTTACAGAAACAAGAATCCAAAGTGGCCACCACCAAATGCAAAAGTAATATGATACTGAGGAAATGGATTCTTCATGTCTTTTTATTATTCATATCTTTTCACAGAGTAGGTTGTACACACTGTTTGTTCACCTATCAACATTTTCTCAGTTCTTTATTCAAAGGGTTTGTTATTAAACATGACCACCACTGATATTCACATTTCTGTGTTTTGCTTTAGTTCAGAGATGCTGCTAACCAAGCAATGTGAAGCTTTTGCTTTGACTAGTGTGTTTGATATTCCGCTTGCTTGTAATACAATAGTTTCCATGAAAACTGAGATAGCGGAGTGAAATTTGGTACACACATTTAGGACATTTCCACTTCTCAAATTCGAATACCAGCTCCATTTTCTTCCCCTGTTTTTAAAGGACAGCAGGGGGAAAAATGAAACAAAGGATACTGTAATACAGTATCTGCCTTGATATCAGATCAAGTATCAGAATGAAAGTTTCCCAGCTTCTCACCTTCCAGACACTTGTCTATTTAACTTCAAATCCCAGCATGTCTTTCTCCTGTCCAATGCAGTATCTTTCTTTAAAAATGACATTTTGCAATGAAATTCAATATGTAGACTTTTTTTTCTTTTAAAAATGTTCTGTTTGAAGTTAGAACATCTTTTGAATTTCCATATTCATTTTCAAGAGATGCTGGGAGACAGAAAATATATTGTAATGCAATACTTAGTCAAACACTGCTTTGCACCAGGTCTAGGATTTTTAAGCATTACACAGTATAATTTTAATAACAATTCGTCAGACTGCAAAATTTCTGCAAAGAGGCAGATATGCACATGCTTATATAAAACCATCTACACACATTTGTGCATTATTATATAAGTAATCTTATTTTCTTATATAAATATGCACATGTTCTTCTGTTTGAGTGAATACTTTATGCTAGGGCTGTAACTGCACTACAGAAATAATCCAGTTTGATGCCTCTTAAACTGCCATGGCTCTTTAACTGCCATGGAATTTTGGGATTTCTAGTTTTGTGAGACATTTAGCCTTCTCTGTCAGAGCTCTGGTGCCACAACAAACTGCAATTCCCACAATTCTATAGCATTGAACCATGACAATTAAAGTGGTGTCAAACTGGATTATTTCTGCAGTGGATGCAGCCTAGGTTTTAGGCTCAATACCTTGAAACTCCATACAGAAGCAGGAAAGCTCCTGTCTAATAATAGCTGCCATAGAGTATACTTGAGCTAGATGAATAGCAGTACAACTCAGAATGAGGCAGAATGAGGCAGTATCCTGTTTCTATAACTGCAAGCACACAGTAAAATGAATAATAGATATGAAAGGCCATGCTGGCAAACTTGATGTTCTTCCCATAGTCATATAAATGTATCCAATTTTAATCCTCACATATCCCCATTAAGGGAGTTATAGTTTATTCCAACTGATATCTTAAAATTTCATACAAGGTATTAGAATTCTGTCAAGTGCCAGCCAGTCCTACTACTACCATGCCAATTTGTGTACACAAGAAATGGCAAAGATGAGGAAGAGAGGAACGTTATTTCCATTGGGAATGGGGAAAAAAACTTTTCATGGAATAATTTTCTAACAATTACCTCATGAGAGGGTTTCTCATATAATTCTAATTCTATATATACTTTTTAAGACAATATTTTAATATAGACAACACAGGCCAAACTCACATGGCAGAATTGAGCCCAAATTGCCCTATGCAGGCACGGATCTAGAGGATCTGGTCTAACCTCCGGCTAAAGAGCCTTTACCCTGGGATAAAATAGCCCTGTTTTTCTGTGGCGCTTCAATATAAACCTTCATAGCAAAACTAGACTGTCCAGATAAGCTCCCTCTCCCCTCCCCGCTCTTTACCTTTGTGAAGTTGATCCATCTGAGAAGTCTCCCCAGTTGCCCCATCTGACATGGAAACAGGGTGCTGAGGCCCTCAGTCTGCAAGTCTATGTGCACTTGCCTGGGAATAAGCTCAAGAGAATACAGTCATATTTACTTCTTGGTAAATGTGATTGGATCATTATATGTTGTAAACAAACCAAATTGTACAATTATATATGCTAAATCATGCACGATATATTGGGTATACAAGCAGTAAAACAAATTTTATTCCAATATGAAAATAAAATACTGGGAGAAAATAACATTAGGCGAGCCAGTGTGGCATAGTGGTTTGAGTGTTGGACTATGACTTCAGAAACCGGGGTTTGATTCCCAGCTCGGCCATGAAACCCACTGGGTGACCTTGGGCACGTCATATGCTATTAGCCTCAGGGGAAGGCAATGTTTAGAAGTCCTCTAAACAAATCTTGCCAAGAGTCACCATAAATTGGAAATGATTTGCAGGCGCACAACAAAAACAATATTAATACTGGATCCAGTGTCAAACTGGATTATTTCTGCAGTGCGGATACAGCCCAAGATAGCTCTCCTTTCAAACAATGATGAAGTTACGAGTCCCTAATTCCTTATTTGCATGAAATACTGGAACAAAATTCAATCAGCAAAATGAAAAAGCTGAAATATATATATATACAACCTCTACACTCCATTCAAAGCTTAGGAATGTCCTCTATCTTTGTGACTAAGGAACTGCCCCTCTTTAAGATAAACAATGATCAAAACCATCATTTCCCTACAAAGCACCATAATGCATGACAAGCTTAAGAAAAGGTAGAGGTCAGTAGAAAAAGAGGGAAATCACAGGGCGGATGGATGGACTAAATCAGAGAGGCCACAGGCCTGAGCCTACAGGATCTGAGCAGAGAGCAGTGGAGGTCAGGGAGTGTTGGAGATGTCTCATCCACAGGGTCACCATGAGTCGTGTCAACTTGGGGGCATTTAACACCAACAAATTTATTGACAGTGTCCCATGAATTCAGAAATCTCACACAGGCCCAATATCACACAGCTTGGGTGGGGAATTTTGGGCCCTCTAGATGTGTTGGGCTACAATAGCCACAGTCCATTACTATTGGCTATGATGGGACTTCTAGGCTATGTCCGCACTGCAGAAATAATCCAGGCTGAATGTGAAGTCAAAGGCTTTCATGGCTGGCATCCATAGTTTTGGGTGGGTTTTTGGGGTTATGAAGCTGTGTTCTAGAAAATGCCAGCCACAGGAATAAACTCTTGTTGAAAATGGCATCATAGCCTGAAAAACCCACAAAAAACTCCTGACACCACTCAAACTGCCATGGCTCAATGTTATGGCACTCAGGGAACTGTAGTGTTGTGAGTACAATACAGTACAGTATATGAATATATGTGATGGCCCAGAGCTGATATTGAGATGCAGTCTCAGTTCTTTATTCATTTGTAGCTATTTGGGTTATTCTTGGCATTGCCCCCAAGTCTGATAATTCTCTGTGTATATAGAAAATGTTGGTGGATGAAGGCAGATGAAGCCATAATTCTCAGTTTATCTGATGTACATGACCATCAATTATTTTGCCAGTATACCAGGGTCCAGCACCATATTTGTGCTTATTAGCGACAATTGTTTTGTTTTTCTATAATCTCATTGGTCAACCAGTTTTGTAGTCCATGGGCCACCAGTGTGAGCAGCATTGTGATAAACAACATTAGACATGCAGGTGTACAATCTCAAATGAACTAAAGTTGACTGTAGGGTGCACAGCAACAGTTCCTTATTTATAGCTGGGCTCCATAAAGTGCAGTGTGCAAAAATATGAGTGCCAGGGCATATATAATTTAGTTCCTTATTCAGCTGACTCTGTTTTGAAGTTTCAGAGAAATAAGGAACTGGGAACTAGTCCCCAGCCTTTGCGTCGGTCACAGCAATCTGTTACTCTGGCTCATGTGCAAGTGCTATTCTATTCCAAAACTGCCCTGTCAACCTCTTCTAGACCCATCGGTTGCTTGGCATTCTGGTTTTAAAAAGTCTGCTATCCTGTTAAGCCTTTCTGGATCCGATACAAAACTAGACACCGAGGTTGATTAATTTGGTACAACCAGCAGTTCCTGTCTTTAAGCAGTCAGTGAAGAAGATAAGAATCCATATTTGACAACACCCATAAACAAGTGCTGAAAGGGTGCAAAAAGGGCGCAACTCTTTAGACGAGGCAGCATCTATGTATACGGATTTTCCAGACTAACACAGCTGTGTCTTTGAACTCTTTAGATGAGTGTGTTGGTGTGGTTAAGAAACAAAGAACATTAGGACAACAGCACTATTATAAACAGAAAGGAGCCCCATTATGTTCACGGATTAGAATTCAGAGACCTGTTAGTCTGGAATATCAGTATACAAAGGTGAGGAAGTACACCAAATCTACCCAAGTTTATGCTACAACTTCTTTTGCACTGTTAGTCTCAAAGCTGTTACAAGGGCCCTTTGCATACTAATATTTGGGACCCCAGTTGTCCTAGGGTTGCATCCACACTACAGAAATAATCCACTTCAACAGCACTTTTAACTTCTATGGCTCCATGCTATGAAATTCTTGGAACAATAGCATGGAGCCATAGAAGTTAAAAGTGCTGTTGAAGTGGATTATTTGTGCAGTCCAGTGTGAATGCAGCCGTACTTACTACCTTTTCTTATTTCTGGCCTGCTCTCTCCAGCTGCATCCAGACTGCAGAAATAATCCAGTTTAGCCTTATGTTACAACTATTGTCCATGACATTCGTTTGACACGGGGAATTATGATTTATGATAAACAGAGTACTAAAAACATGTCTTAAGAATTCTGTATAGTGTGCATACTTTTAATTTTGTTACCTAATGGCCTATTGGCTGAAAGAAAGGTATGGTTGTTTGTTGCTTTTAATTTTGCTAGTTGTTTATGTCACAACTATTGTCACAACATTCAGCGATATGTGGGAATTACCATTTATGAGGAACATAAAGAGTACTAAAACACGACTAAAAAGATTCTGTATGGTACGTATACTTTTAATCTTTTTGCCTAATGACCTATTGGCTGAAAAAAGAAAGGCATGATTGATGTTTTGTATGCTACCTAAAATGTTGCTAGTTGTTTTATGTCACAACCATTGTCACGATGTTGTGTGACATGTGGGGATGACGCCTTATTACGAGGAACACAAGGGCACTAAACACATGACTAAAAGGATTCTGTACACAGTACTTTTTTAATCTTGTTGCCTAAATGGCCTGTGGGCTGAAATAAAGGCTTGTTTGTTTGTTTGTGTTACTTTTAAGGTCAGTGGAGGGGAGGAGGGGTGACACCATAAAGCCAAGGAGAACACAAGTGTGTGTGTGTCTGCATCCACACTTGAGAGGTAACCCGGTTTGGTACCGCTTTTACTGTTGTTTGGGTCAAGGCTGTGGAATTCTGGGAGTTGGAGTTTGTTGTGGGGTCCAGAGCCTTGACCCAAAGGGAGTTAAAGCGGTACTAAACCGGGTTATCTCTCAAGTGTGGACGCAGCCCTTCTCTCTCCCTCGTCCTGTGGGCGGGAACCGGTGGGCAGAGCCGCCTTCGGGCCACCCCAATGGGCGTCCTCCTGGGCTGTTCATGAGGAGGAGGCGCCTCACGTAGCCTCTCCTCAAGATGGCCGCCGCTCCTGAGCGACCTGCGGAGGAGGAGGAGGAGGAGGCGCCGGCGGCCCTGAGGAGCCCCTGAGGCGGAGGTCGGCAGCCGTCCGTCCCGGGCTTCCATCCCTTTTCGGTGGAGGTTTCTGGGCTGCCAAGGCTTGGGCCCCAGCAGCAACGCCATGCGGCGGGGCTAAGAGCCGGGGCTTGCTTCCACCTCGAGTTAATAATGTTAGCAGAGGTAAAAATCATAGCCAAGGAAGAGAAGGGGAGGCTGGTGTTTCTGGAGGAGGGAAGGACCTGCTTGATCCTGCTCAAAATGGAGGGCGTTTTGTGGAATCCGTCCCTGGATTTAAGAAAGGGGGGGAATGGAGGACGCGTCCGGGGAAAGGAGGACCCAGGCCTCTGTTTGTGGTGAAGGCTGTCCTCTTTCTTTTTCTAGAGGGATTTCTGGAGCAGCCTCGCTCTTTCGTGGGCCTCCTTGTTTTGCTCCTTGTTTTGCTGCTTCTTTTTGGGGTTGGGCCGGTCTAGAGTTGTTTGTTTTTTAAAAAATTGTGTGTTGTGTGTGTTGTTTGTGTGGCTGTCGGCTCCTCAGTGGCCTCCTTTAGGCTCGCTTAAGGAGAGACGTCAGTGTGATTAAGCTAATCATAATGCCTGCTCCAGATCAAGGCTGTTTCTTCTCCCACTTCAGGCCTCCTCCTCCTCTGGCTCCAGATTTTTCTTTTCATTCCTGGAGAATTTCCCATTAAAGTCCCTGGGAAGGAAAATCCCCCTTTTCAGGGCTGTCTGTAAGGTATCTCTGCAGAAATAACCCAGTTTGAGGCCCTGCTTCAGTGCTAGGGGATTCTGGGAACTGTAGTCCTCTGGGAGCATTTTATGATTAGGGATTTTTGTGGGTTTTGAGGGGTATGTGGCCCTGTTTCTACAGGAGTTTATTCCTGATGTTTCCCTGGCATCTGTGGCTGGGGTCTTCAGAGAATGATGGCATGGAAGTGAGTGGGATATGTATGTGTATATCGATACTTATATACACATATTATGTATGCATATATATGTGTGTGTGTGTATACATATATATGTATACACACACCTACAGTATATATGTATATATACACACACACACCTACAGTGCGTGTGTATATGTATGTGTGTACTGTGTGTATGTATATATATATATATACACACACACACACACATGCACACATACAGTGTGTGTGTGTTTATATAATACATACATACACACACACACACTCTGTGACCCTGAGTTGGGAGGAGTGATTTCCATGTTACACACAATACACAGATTAACATGGAAATTACTCCTCCCAACTCAGGGTCACACACACAGTGTGTGTGTGTGTGTATGTATGTGTGTGTGTATGTATACGTATACGTATATATATATATATATATATATATACACACACACACACATACACACACACATACATATACACATAAATACTATACACACATATCATACATACCCCATTCACTTCCATGCCAGCATTCTCTGAAGACGCCAGCCACAGATGCAAGCAAAATGTCAGGAAGAAACTCTTCTAGAAACATGGCCACACAGCCCGAAAAACCCACAAAAAGACTACAGATGCCGGCCATGAAAAGCCTTCGATTTCACATTCTATTATTATTATTATTATTATTATTATTATTATTATTATTATTATTTAACATTTATTTATACAGCAGCTGTAAAGTTTGCACAGTACATTACATAGTAAGGGTCAAGTAAAATAGGGGAGGGGGGAGAAGAAGAAAAACCTGTCAAGCGGCATACAATCTAAAACAACAGCGTTACATGATTAAAATATCTCTAAAATAGTACTAACTGGTATACATTAAACACAGTGTAAGCGGCGGATTAACAACCGGTAATTGGGAATGCCTCCCTAAACAAGAGTTTATTAGCCTTCTCTGCCAGAAAGCTCTCAACAAACTACAATTCCTAATGGTGGTAGAAGTCAAAGATACACCGTATATACTCGACTATAAGTTGACCTCATGTATAAGTTGAGGACAACTTTTGGGGCCAAAATTATGGCTTTTGCTTTGACCCATGGATAGGTTGAGGGTAAAACTTAGAGGCATATAGCAAAGGATCTAAAGGATGAAGCAAAGCAAAACAATGTCAAAGAACTTACAAAATCTCAGCAGGCATAACTGTGCTTATTCTTAAGGCTGGATGGATGAGAGAGTAGAGGGGGTCAGTCCTTCCAGGACAGATTATACTCTTGCTTTTCATCAGTTAGTCTTAACGGTGCTACAAGATCTCTTTACGTACAGTTCCCAATATTCCATAGCACTGAGCCAGGGCAGTTAAAACAGCCTCAATCTGGGTTATTTCTGCAATGTGTTTTGGACCCTTGTGTGTGTTGTGTGTCGTCTCAAGGCCACCCTAAGGTGACCCTATCACAGGGTTTTCTTGGCTACATCTCTTCAGAGGGGCTTTGTCATGGATGTCCTCTGAGGCTGAGAGAGTGTGACTTGGCCAAGGTTGCCCAGTGGATTTCCATGGCCAAGCCAATTCAAGCCTTAAAATGATAGTCCAACACTCAAACCACTATGTTTTGCTAGCTAGAAATAATGCAGTGTGACGCCACTTCTAATTGCCGTGGCGCCATCCTACACAATCCTGCGATTTGTAGTTTTGTGAGGCATCCGCATTGTTTTGGCAGACATAGCTTGTAGACCTTGTAAAACTACAAAGCCAAGGATTTCATAGGATGGGGCTCCAGCACTTAAAGTGGTGTGTTGTGTGCCTTCAAGTCATTTCCGACTTATGGTGACCCTAAGGTGAACCTATCATGGGGTTTTCTTGGTAAGATTTGTTCAGAGGAGGTTCACCATTGCCTTCCCCAGAGGCTGAGAGAGTGTGACTTGCCGAAGGTCACCCACTGGGTTTCATGGCCAAGCTGGAATCCAACTACATTATTTCCACAGTGTAGATAGGCACACTTTATGTCATGAACTGAGAGGGATGGTTAGTCCTGGTTCCAGGTTAATGCTTTGTTGTTTACTGCCCAGCAGTTTCCTTATCAGCTTCATAAGTTTCTTGCATGGGATTGTTCAGGTGATTTTGGTCAGGTAAGGACATCAAGTGTGTCAATGTTGTCTTTACAAGATGAGTCAGAGTGCAAAAGCGTACAGAAAACAACCCCAATCTTTTTTGGCATATGTATGTTTGGGACTAGGATTGTGATTGGTCAAAAGGGAGTACAGCCCTGTCATATGCAAAGGGATCTTGTAGCACCTTTGAGACTAACTGAAAGAAAGAAGTTGGCAGCATCAGCTTTGAGCCTATCTCCTCAGATCCATGTTTATGAAGAAGGCTCAGAGTCTGTGAAAGTTCATGCTACCAGCTTCTTTCTCTGTTAGTCTCAAAAGTGCTACAAGATCCCTTTGCATACTGATTTTCCACACTAACACGGCTATGTCTTTGTTTTCCTTTCAGGTTTGGTACTTTCTTAGCCAGTCTGAATGACTGATTTCATAGTGTTTGTATGCTGAGTTCTTGGCTGAATGCCAGTGATTCGCTTTTGTGTAAAGAGATGATTCTTATGTGGTACCAAGTTAAGGCATGAAAACTATGGTTTTGTTTTTGTTTTTTAAGCAAAAGTGTTGGCAGACCTCTAAGCTACACAGAGTCAAACATGGCGCAGTTTGTTCTTTGCTGCTGTATGCTTAAGATTTTTCAAGGGGCCTAACTATTGTTGACTTAATAGTTGATTGTTGTTGTATGCCTTCAAGCCCACTTCAGATTTATGGCGACCCTAAAGTGAACCCATCACAGGTTTTTCTTGGCAAGATTTGTTCAGAGCGGGCTTACCATTGCCTTGGTTTTTAGGTCGAGAGAATGTGACTTGAGTTGGTTTCCCTGGCTGAACAGGGATTCGAATCTTGATCTCCAGAGTCATAGTCCAACACTAAAACCCCTAGACCAGTGATTCCCAAACTTTAGTTTTCTAAATGTTTTAGATTTCAGCTTCCATCATTCTTTACTGTTGACCAAACTGGCTGCGGCTGCTGGGAGTTGAGGTCCAAAACACATGGAGCACCAAGGTTTGGGAATCACTGCTCTAGACCATGATATTTTTGTATAATATGTGACTTACCTTGTGGCTAGGTGGTTTTCCACTGAAGTAGTTTACTAATACCTTCGTCTTAAAGATATTGATCTCAAATTTACTAAGCAAATTGAGCTTCTTTATAGTATTGGGCCATTGGTTTTGCAGCAGGGTTTTTTCTTTATCCTTGTGCCGGAAACTCATTTAAGTAGAGATGATAATGTGTGAAAATAAGACACCGTGAAAGCATCTGATACACTGCTAAGCACTAGTTTGGGTGCTCTGAAGTTAAGTAGTGAGGAGCGTAAGTTTGACGATGATATGAAATCATTTGAAATTATTTGAAGTAGTAAGAACAACAGTGGATTGTGAAGAACACAAAAAGGGTTCTTTAGATGGCGAAAAGGCAGTAAAATGATAAACACAAGTTAGTGTAACCAAAGGGATGCATACTGGGGCAAAAACTTATCAGTTTCATCTATACACAGAGGGGATCTGGGATGATAGCGACAGACCAAGAAAAGGAGCCTGACCAAGGAAATGTCCACCTAGTTTGTGGTGGCTATAAAAAGGTGAATTCCATGTTGGCCATAAAGTGAAAGGGAATTGAAAGCAAAACTGATACTACCCTGCTCACCTTAATGAAATCCATGATGTGACATATCTGGAATACTTTGTACTCTTTTGATCACCGTACCTAAGATACTATAGAACTGGAAGAGGTGCAGAAAAGGGTAACCAAAATCACCAAGTGACTGGAGCAGCTACTGTGTAAGGAAAAATGACAGCATATGGCACTTTGATAAAAAGACGAGTAAGGGAAGGTGCAATCTGTGTGTGTGTGTGTGTGTGTGTGTGTGTGTGTATATATATATCCTACCTTTATGCTATTGCAGGACATTAGGCAGCTTGCAATATAAATTAAAAGAGAATACAGCTGAAATCATAATAGTAAAAAGCAATTATCACCAGTTAATTAAACTGAATAAAAACATTTAAATCATAACCGATGTGGGAAAAGTACAGCACATGCAAGATATGGTTCCAAAACACACAGCAGAAAAATCCAGTTTAGGACTGCTTTAACTGCCATGGCTCAGTGCCAGGGAATTCTGGGAATTGTAGTTTTGTGAGACATTTAGTCTTCTCTGTCAGAGAGCTCTGGTGCCACAGTAAACTACAATCCTCAGGATTCCCTAGCACTGAGCCAGGGCAATTAAAGTGGTCTCAAACAGGATTATTTCTGCAGTTTGTTTTGGACCATAGTGATGGCTCTCAACTTGGATGGCTTTAAAAGATACTTGGATAAATTAATGGAAGCTTTGCCCTTTATTAACTCTAGTATTGGAGGCAGTATTCTGCAGTGTATCTGTTGCCTGGAGCCATGAAGAAGAGTGCAATTGTGGTCTTGTCTCAATGGCCGGTTTCCCATAGGTAACTATTTTGCCACATCATGAACAAAACATTGAGACTTACAGGCCATTGGTTTGGATCAATATGGCTTCTTTTATTCTTATTTCTCTCAGGCAAGTAAGTAAACTGACTTCAAGTTTACTTGCTGATGCCTTCTTGTTGTTACCTCAATAATCTATGGGACAAGAAAGTATAGAAAAATAATGTTGTTTCCTGCCGGCATGGTATGGTTCAATTTAATTTGGAAACTTGTGTGTTCTTTTACCAGAAGAGGTTTTACAAATGCATTTTTCTACCTGATATAGAAAAGGCTAGGAGCAAATAAGAATAAGAAAATATTATTTAGGTAGTAGTCAGAGTGTTCAGGATGCTTGTCCACTTAGACCATCTTGATAATTTCTCACAACAACTCTGTTGTGTAATTCAGTATGAATGTCTTCACATTGTAGATGCACTGACTCTGGGAGATAATGGCATCTTTAAAGCCACACCTGGTTAATTTGTGGCAGATCCATACTCACAACCTGTACTGTAAAACATTAATTCTACCTGTGTTTCCTGTTTGTGCTGCAACGCGACTTAAAAGTTTACTTGTTCTTACAGTAACTGGAGCATTTAGCAGCATACTATGACAGGTAATGAAATACTGTGTTGATAAGTTACTTTTTTCCCTTAGGACTTGGTTACTCTTTTTGGAGAGCTGAAGTATTTGTTTTTATTGGGTATGTTGAGGTCAAATAAGAACATTCTGTTTTAATCTTTCATTTTGATCCTGTTCAGATATGCACATTCCAGAATGAAAGGTGCAGGGTGGTACTAGTGGATTTCTACCAGTGTAAGAGCTGGAGACAAAGATGCCTTGCACAGCAAGTACTTAGCCAATATTTGTGTACTGATGTCTGTAAAATGAGCAACAATAAGACATAGCTTCTGCATTAGCCTTTTACCTGGGCTCTTATAATTACATTTGAGGATAATTGGAAAATACACATATGGATAGCTTTATTTTTATGTTACAGTATTATGATACATATTTGAACATATAGTCTCTTAATAGTGCCCTTCTATATGTATAATCTATACTGTGTTCAGTGGGTCTTGCTACCTACTGAATATTTAAATTTTTTAAACTCATGTGTGTGATTAAATATAAATGTAATTTGTTTAAATTAAATCTACCACAATAGTTTACAACTGGGATGGTATTTTCATTGGTGAACTTAGCATCTCAGAACTGCTAGTCAGTGGCATGGTTTACAGACACACCAAAAAACCACAAGTGAGATTTCTTTGGGATTCTGGCTTTTCATGAATGAACTCTACAGTTTGCTCCATCTTCGTGGTTCCTGTCTACCATGACTGCTAAAGAATCTTTCCTTACTGGGATTTCTAGTCATTTCTTCTAATAAGTTAGAATCTTTGGTTGTGTGTGTGGCTGTTAACTTATGGTGATCCCATGAATTTCAGTGTTCTTAGGCAAGAAATACTGAGAGGTGGTTTGCCAGTTCCTTCCTTGAAATCTAGCCTACAGCACCTGGCAGTCATTGGCAGTGTCTCATTCAAGTATTAACCAGAGCTGACCCTGCTTAGTTTCTAAGAACAGACAGGTCTCAGTCTGTTTAACAGTCTCTTTTGGTTTGTTTACCATCACTGTGGAAGAGAGAAGCAAAGTGGGAGCAAATTATCTCTATGGCTGCATCTGTACTGCAGAAATAATCTGTTTTGACACCACTTTAACTGGCATGACTCAGTCCTATGGAATTCTGGGAATTGTAGTTTGCTCTCTGGCACCATAGCTCTCTGACAGATTAAGTGCGAGTCACAATAAACCAAAATTCCAGGCTTTGTTTTAAAGAATTTTATTTGCACATGGTCTTTGTTTATTCTAGTTATTTGTTATATTTCTGTGCTACTGAGTCCATAAAGCCCACTGAGCAGAGCTAAAACCATAGAATAGAAAAACATACAATTTAGCACTAAAACCTTTCAAAAAAAAAACTATGAAGTTAAACTAAAACCAACAGTAGTGCTAAAATATAAAAAATACAAACACAGATGGCAAGTGAGGAGGGAGAAAATGGTGCGCATCTGCGGTGGTGCATGCAAGAGCGCACCACCATTTTAACCAATAGGGCTTGAATATCCACGATATTTTCGATTTGTGCCGGGGGAGGTCCAGAATGGATTCCCTGTGAATCAGGAGGGACAAATGTATTTCTACGTTTAAAGATGATATAAAATCTACTCCCAGAAATAAAATAACATTGGAATAAAGTTTCTTATTTCTCTAGTTTGTCCTATGTTTTGGTCTAGATTTCCTTAATAAAAGAAAAGAGGAAGCAAAAGTTCCTTGTCATTTATGATTATCAGTCTGCTTAAGAAATAGAGCTCTTTTTCATGTTTTGATTCATGATGTTAAGAGCGTATTAATGGAAGTGGGAGAATTAGGGAAGCCCATTGTAGAGAAAGTTGAAGCCTACCTCAAAATTTGAAAGCAAGGTATGAATAGCTTAAATGTCTCCATTGTGCAAATTGAATAGTGCTGATATAGTTTTGCTATTGTTCTCATCATATACAGTAGTTGCATTTAGATACCATTCTCAATAACTATTTCATCTTCAGTAGAGTTCTAGTATGCAAAATACATCTTTGCAGTCTAGCCATCTTAATCAGAGATAGACAAGCTGTGTTGTCAAAATAAATCAAAGAGATTACCAGCATGCCATTCTGACTCTCTCAGTTGCAACAAGATTAACTGTGCAGTAAGAAATTGTATTTTAATTTCCCTATAGGCCATAAATCGGAAACAACTTTAAGGCACCCAACAACAACAGATAGCTGGTAATGTTTACTTTCCTCGCATCTAACTTGTGAGGGTCTTGTATAGATTTTTATACAAAGTAGAGGAAAGGATGTTTACCTTGATATTTTAAACAATTTTCAGAAAAAGTAACTGACAATTTCTTTGGCAGTGTTAGTTATGCTGCAGTTGATTTTTTTGTACATTAGCAGGAATATTGCAATTTTGTTTGACACATTTGTGTTTACAACTCCTCTGTACTCATAAATCTGAAAGAGAGCTGAATTTGATCCACAGTTTTGAAACTGATACATCTTTGTTCATGTGTAGACAGAGCACAGAATGTACCGGTATCTGTAGAATCTGTTAGCTAAAAGAACCCCTCATATCATTCTGGCTTTTTATTAATAGATGTATGTAGTTTTTGGAGAGATGGTTGGAGGTGCTCTGACTTTTAGCAGTCTAAAAAGGATGATGTATTGTGCTTTGACTCACACAACCACATATAGTCCTCCATAATTTTAATCTGTGCTTATGGCTACACCAACTTTAAGAAATTGATTTTTTAAGCATACTTTCAGTTATAGTCTGAATGCTGTTGGGATTCCTAATTAGAACAGACCCATTAAGATAAAGGAACATACACAAGTGTTTGCTCACCATTTATCAATTTATTCCATAGGTCTACTATTGTGGGGACTAACCAACCCTATTCTTGCTTATATTTACTAAATATGTACAAAGCAGAGTGGCTCAATGCTGTGGAATTCTGGGAACTGTAGTTTGTTGTGGCACTAGAGCTCTCTGATAGAGAAGATTAAATGTCTCACAAAACTACAATCCCCAGAATTTCATAGCACTGAGCCATGGTAGTTAAAGTGGTGTCACACTGGATTATTTCTGCAGTGTAGATGCAGCCTTAAGTATTTAAATATATTTTAATAGCATAATTTTCATTCTGTAATGCAGAACATGGTATTTTCACAGTTTAGGACCATTAGCTATAGGATGTTATACATTTCTCAGTCTACTACACCTAGTCTTGTATGTCAGTGATTTTTGCTATATCAGGCAATGTTTCTGTTCTTTAAATATACAGACAGAGGAAGCAACACCTAACTTTGGTTTCAAATAGAAGCAGTTAGTTGTGCAGATGTAAGAAAAATCCTGTATTTAAAAGACATAAACAAAGTTCATACAACATAGGCGTTCCTCTTTATATTTATGACTGCCCTAGATGAGCTTAGGTTTGAAATTTAACAGCGACCATCCATCCATCCGTTTATTTATACCTCACCTTTTTTCTGTAGATTGGAACTCAAGGCAAATTAAGGAGAAATGGGAATACAGCCCTTATATCTGAAAACATAAAAGAACAGAGTTAAAATAATATTAAACTGATAGTATTGATCTCTGGAAAGAAAACTATTTGGAACAATAATTTAAAAACATAGTGTAAAAGTAGCTCAACACATTAAAACAAAAAGCCCTGTATATGTAAAACAATCAATACCAAATCTAATGAAACAGAAAAGCTCACCTGCCAAAGTTTCACTAGGAGAAGTGTTCCAGAGTCTGACACTAGCTATGGAGAAGCCCATCTCCAATATTCCTACCAAATGTATCTTGTGAAAGCAGTGTGGTTAAGATAAGCAACTCTCCTGATGATTGTAGAAATACATCTTTTAGAAAATCTCGACCTGAGCTATGCAGGGCTTTGTAGGCCATAACCTATAAAGGTGGTGTACTTAAATGGCTTTTTAAATATTTTTAACTGTATGTTTTAAATTGTTTTTAAGTGTTATAAGTTAGTTTAATTCCATTTTAATTTTAATTTCCTTTTTGTTTTATCCATATTTTATTTTAATTTGTAAGCTTCTTTGAGCCGTAATAATAATAATAATAATAATAATAATAATAATGATGGTTTTGGGGAAAAGGTTGGGTGTAAGTAAAGTGCATAACAACAATCACAGTTAACATTTTAAATAGTGCTTGGAAACAGACTGGTAGCCAATGGAGCTATTCTAAAAAGGGAGTTGTGTGCTGCCGGTAAACATAAATGAGTCATACTTTTATTACAGATTTTAAGGTATGACTGTGAAAAATGTGCTGGGTCATTACCTTGTTATTTGGTCTCTAGATCTTGTAATGTGAATGCATTGCCGTGCCCTCCTGGAGGTGTTACATGATTAGAGACAGTCATATGACACATGATGATGCATCTGCACCCATTGATTTGTAGAAATCCCTATTCAGATGCCCAGTTCTGTTTGGTTGACTATGACTAACACAATGAATATAATTATATACATATTAGTACTGTTCACACAACCACAAATAGTAATGGCTCATTAGCCTAAGCTATGGCTACAACACCCAGGAGATTATGAATAAATGCTCTGGGTTCAAACCTTTGCTGGTGCAGTTGCTTAGTTCCGCAGTGTAATCTTGAGTTCTTATGCATGGAAGATTTCTACCTCTTATGTGGTAGAAAATCTGTGGCTAGAATTGTATGTGACGGCTATTAATCCCAAATTAAGAATGATATCACAAAACATTGTGCTCTGCTAGTATTGTTGGCAGAGATGCACATACTTAGAATTAGGGTGTAATTCTAATGGTACAAGCCTTTTAATAATCTTGGCTGTTAGTCTCAAGCCATTTATAATTCTGTGCTTCTCATGTCAACTGCCATTGGATTTCAAGTTTCACTTGGTATGTGGATTGAAAATGTCTTTAAAATGTAACATACAGTAATATTCAAGTTGTGAAACAGAACTTTAAGAGGGTAGAATTATAACATATACAAATGATGGTGGCATGTTTATTAAACATGGTAGATGATGTAAACACAAGGAAAAATTGAAATTTGTTTATGAATAATGTAAATAAAATTATGTTAATAATAAAAAAAATGATGGTGGGACATGCACAGAGCTACCAGCGCAACCATGTACATGCACCTCTATTGAAAAGAATGGGGCTTGCCATCTGTGGGTGCTCAGTTCCATGGATGGCAAGACCCCACTGTATAAAGTGTGGATATAGTTTTTACACAAAGGTTAACATGGGTCCAAAACACTGCAGAAATAATTCACTTTGAGACCACTTTAAGTAGCCTGGTTAATTGCTAGGGAATCCCAGGAGCTGTAGTTTGTTGTGACATCAGAGCTCAATATCTCACAAAGCTATAATTCCCAGAATTCCCTGGCATTGATAGTGTGTTTTGGACCATAATGTAAAGTAATGCAATGATTTGTAATGTGTAGCGTACAGTATTTCTCTTTAAATGGCATTGTTATTCTTAGTTCTTAAGCTTAGTTTGTTGACATCAACTTTTTTTGGGAAGAAAACAGGTTTGAAGTTTCAACTGAATCAATTCAACATTGTAGGATAAGTAGAATTAAATTGTCGCTGGAAAGCAGCCACAAGGAAATTTTATAAGGCTTTGTAATCTTGAGATGATCTTTATACAGACATCTTGTCATCTTTCCTTGCAAGGTTCATTTGCTCTACTAAAAGTGTAGTTCTGAGTGTGTGTACTCAGAAGTACATTAATGTTATCTTATGCTTACTTTAACTTGTTTGTTTGCTATATTTTATTGCTTGGAATTTTAAATATGTATTAATATGTATTACTTTTAATTATTTTTCCTGGATTGTATGCCACTAGCAGATTTATTTTATTTTTATCCATTTTTAATTTATTGTATGTACAGCACCGTGTAAATTTACAGCGCTTTATAAATAAAGCTTAATAATAATAATAGAGTCCATCCATTGGCATGTGGCCTTCCTCTCTTCCTATTTCCCTTCACCTTTCCAAGCATTATTGTCTTTTCCAGTGAGTCCTTCCTTCTCAAGATGTGTCCGAAGTATGACAGCCTCAGTTTGGTCATCTTGGCTTTCAGGGAGGTTTCCTGCTTGATCTGCTCTAGGACCCATTTGTTTGTTCTTTTGGGATCCTCAGCTCTCTTCTACAGCACCACATCTCAAATGAATTGATTTTCTTCCTATCATCTGTCTTAACTGTCCAGCTCTCACATCCATACATGTTTACTTGTCATAGATCCATACATGTTTACTCATCATAGGGTTTACTAGGTGATAGGGTTTACTAGGTGATAGGGTATTGGTATTCAGGGCTACTGTATACCAGGTTACTACATTATTTTACAAAAAGTACACAATTTGCACAGAAGGTATGTGGATATGATATGCTCCACTCAACAGCCCAATGGAAACTTAGCATCCTCAGTGTTCATGGAATGTTGATGAAAAAATGTGGGGAAGGGGAATGGCAATGAAGTATTCTTGGGTGGGGGGAAAGCATAGCTGAAACTCTGAATAGGAGCACTCCATTTAATAGCATTTCATGCAAGGTGGAACTTGTAAATCCTAGCAGTGTTTTCTAAACATCAGATTGCTCAGCATGTTAATTTGAATATGATAACATATGCCAATGTGAGCTTCAGAGAGTATTTGTAGAGCAGTGTTATCCATAAACCTGCAAGGACTTTGGAAAGCCATATATTTTTGAGGAACTGAGGCATAGTGCTTATTGTACTTGTATAAAGGTTTTTGAGTGTTGAATGCTCTGTAGGAGGTTATCTGTAATAGAACTTTGTAGAGAGTATGCATTAAATATAGTGCAGTATTACCACATACTTGATTTAAATGTTGCTGAGATACATTTCCAGGAAAAAAAATATAATAATTTACTTCAGTACTATGAAGGGTTTTGTATAACTGAGCATTACTGGACAGTGTTTGGGAAGGATGGTCTGCATTATGGACATAATATATCAACATTTTTCACTGCAGTTTTCAGCTCATATTTAAGTTGTTCCCATGCTTAAGTTTCTTTGTATTTTCAGGAATGTTAAAGATTATACTAAAAATAAAACTGGAAATCTAGAGATCCTGGAAATCCATGGATAGCACCAACTGGATGCTACTTAGAATTTTTGTGTCATCAAACATTAAATAGTTTTTTTGTGGGTTTTTCGGTCTACGTGGCCGTGTTCTGGAAGAGTTTATTCCGGATGTTTTGCCAGCATTGGTGGCTGGCATCTTCAGAGAATGCTGGCATGGAAGGGAGTGGGGTGTGTATGTACACACACACACACTGTATGACCCTTGGTTGAGAGGAAGTGATTTACATGTTAATCTCTGTGTTGGTCTGTTGTTGAATGGCAAGGCCTCAGTGTGTCTATTTAATTAGTGACCCATTGTTTGCTGGGAAACCCCCCTGACCCTGGCTGGTTTTCATTTGCATTTGCTGGGTCTTGATTTTGGTGTTTTTCAGGACTGGGAGCTGAACTTTGTTTACTTTCAGGGTTTCTTCTTTCCTGTTGACGTTGTCTAGGTGTTGGTGGATTTCAGTGACTTCTCTGTGCATTCTGACCTTTTGTTGGCATGGTCCAGAATTTAAGTGTTTTCAAATCGCATTTTATGCCCAGGTTGATTTATAACGTGTTCTGTTACTGCTGATTTTTCTGGGTGACCCAGTCTGCAGTGTCTCTTCTGTTCCTTGATTCATGTTTGAACACTGCATTTGGTGGTCCCTATGTAGGTAGAACAAACTGTTTGTCAATTTTGGTAGTTTTGAACTTTTCCCATAGTTTATCTCTTGGGACGAGATCGAATGCAGATTTTAAATCAGTAAAGGTGGTAAAAAGTGTGCCCTTAGCTGAAGCAGTGTATTTTTCGGTGAAGTGTTTAAGGACTAGGGCATGGTCAACTGCAGATCGACTGTTTCTAAACCCAGCCTGTTCTTCTCTGATAATAATAAACTCTTCCAGAACATGGCCCCATAGCCTGAAAATCCCACAATCCCACAATTAGGAGCAGAAAAATAATTTCCCCTGAGATCCAGACTCTCCCTGACCTGTGTGAAGCTAACTGCTCCTTTCTTAGCCAGAGAAGATTGAATTTCTCGAGAAGTCTTTATACTGTGACATCTGGAGAAAACATTTAGGTGATATATAGGTAAAGCATACCAAGGGTTTTACCTTTGTTGATACTTTCCTGTTGCTAATGGAGTTGAAATTTTATCACCTGTCTTTTACTGCCCTTTGTCCCTAGTCCCCTTGTGGTCAAGAAGGGGAGTGGCCTCTGTTTATTTATTTTATTTTTTATTTATTTAGGGTATTTATACCTCGCCCTTCAGCCCTAAAGGCTATCAGAGCGGCCGTTTGCTTTGACATCCATCCAGACCATTCTATACTGACAACAGAAGTAATTTCTGAGACAAAATGTAGGCCTGTGACACATCATTTCTCTTCTTCTTTATGGTTGTTAATATTTTCACCTGAAGAAGAAGCCAGTGAAGCTTTGAAAGTTTGCCTGATATATTGTGTGTATTTTGGTTGGCCAGTATTGCTCTTTTGTGCATTATGTATTTTGTTGTATTTTTTCCTCTTACTTGTCACCTTCCCTAAGGTACGGTATGGTGTGTGTGGGGTGGCGGTGGTTGGCCTTTCATGGAGGCTGAGCCAGCAATGGATGTTCAAGGCACTTTGTTGCTGCTGGCAATAATGAAAGGAAGAACACTCATTAAGCATCAGTGTTGTAAATTCTTATCTAGTCTTCAGTAAAACAAACTGCTGCCAATCCTCTGCTAAACCTTTAGAAAAATAAATGTTTTGCGTTATGCTGACAAACGTGAAGTAGAGACTGACAAAGCAAATTATTATTGATGGGATAAATATATAGAATTACAATGTTCATGGTAAACATACTGAAGAGTCATTATCTTTTATGGATTACAGCTCACGTCATCACATCATAGAAGTGCGTGCCAAATAAAATGTGTTAAAAACCTCTGTAGTTTCACTGCAGAAGGCTAACATTAAAAGTACAGTGGTACCTCGGGTTACGAAATTAATTCGTTCCGCGGCTAATTTCGTAACCCGAAAAACCTTCGTAACCTGAATTGCCATAGGCGCTAATGGAAAAAATAGCTCTCTGCTGCCCTCCGGTGGCGGAAAATAGCGCCGAGGTTTTTTCGTAACCCGAAAAAACCTTCGTAAGCCGAAACAATAAATCCCTATGGGATTTTTTCGTATCCCGAAAAATTCGTAAGCTGGGTAATTCGTATCCCGGGGTACCACTGTATTGGTAAAAGTGTTGATTAGAAACACACAAATACACTGTGTTAAAATTAGCCATATTAAATAGGTAATACTTTGCTTAGTAATGACAATGTGGGGGAACATTATTTTGCCTTTGGAATCTGCAGGATTAGAAGTAACAGATGTAGTGCTGTGTCCTTAATATGCATATGTCTGAGTTTAAAATATAATCTTATTTTGTTAGGGGTTTTTTTTGTACAGTAAGAGTAGAAATGATTCAATTGTTTTAATGCTATAGGTACTGAATTTGGAATTTCAAAAACTTGAGTAACTAAATAATATAGTATTTTATTTGAAAATTATATCTAATTGTTATGCCATATTATTAAAATCAATTGATTATTATGTTAAGAAAGCTTGAGTTTAAAGGAATAAATCAAGACTTCTTGTAATTGCAGTGTACAAAGTTAACCAGTAATTAAAACCAATATACAGTTGAAAAATAGATAAATAATGAATATGTCTTCACTGTTTTAAAATTTTGTACAAATCTACTTTGTAATTTGTTCTCATTTTCTAAATTAAACACCTACATTTCCCAGTACCATAATGTTCTCATTTCACTGATGTGCTGTTTTTTATCCTGGTTTTTAAGAGATAAAGGAACAGAAGTCCCATGTTTCGGCCTTGCCACAAATTGGCCTATGTTTTTAGAGATAATTTATGTGTTGTCCAATACCACAACTATGATAAATGTACTTTTATTCATTTTACAATGCCCCCTGAAGAAGGCCAGTTTGTGAAAGGCCAAAACACATTGGGCTTTTTAAGATAATAAAGTTTGTGTAGGACTTCGTTTCCTTTATCTGTTCCACTATGCATACATGCTTTCAAGTTTTTTGTTAAGTTTTAAACAGAGGGCTAAATTCAGTGGGGGGGGTTGCATAGTGGAAATTAATTTTCACAGGTAGAACAAGAGAGGGATTTAGTATAGTTTTCCAATGTGCAACTAGTTTATTTATCCTGAAAATAAATTTATCTGGAAGTTCTATTAAAAATTTGAGCTTTCGCTTTCCCCCCCCTCTTTATGTTCTCCTTCCCCCCTTTTCTTCCACAATAGGTAGGGATAATGAGAGTTGTGAACACTGTAGGTGTGCTACTCCATTCCATTGTGCAAAGTGGATAGTGTGCCATCTCATGTCTGTAGGCTTTCTCATTGGTTTAATCCACTGCATTTACGCTATGCATGTTTTTTCTTCCACTTATGTTGAATCTAGCCCACTACTTGGAAACATGTTCCACTGGGTTCAGTGGAATTTATTCTACAAAAGTGAGCATTTTGGCCTGTATTAAAATTTTCTCACCATGCCCTACAGATCAGAATTCACAAGTAAAGGCATCCCTCAATGAAACCTGTAACAGTGAAGTTCCATTTTACAAAATCTTTTTATGCCTGTTCAGCCTAGTTTTTCCCCTCATCCTCCTTTTCACTGGAATTTTACTTTTAGTAGCTTAAGTTTTAAGAGGATGGTGAAAAGAAGACTAGAGAAACATTCTCAGTGTCAGGTTGCAGCTGTGTGTCTATTAAACAATGCAATAAACAAAGCTTGTGCTGGAAAAGAGTAGAATTCTTCTGTAGTTGATCCTATTATATCTGTCTTTTCTAGAGTTACCTGCAAAAGGCAAGGTAAACAGCAGCTGCCTCCAGAATCTCTTGCTGAGCATGTGTGAATAGCAAAACAGTGGATACGCCTACCTCACCAGCTGTCATCCAGCATGTTACACAAGCAACAATTTATACATTTGGATGCATTTTCAAAGAATCATTCAAGTAGTCTCTAGAAGGTTCAAAATATTTTTGTTTAATTATGCAAGGCTTACCTACCCCAGTGGTATGATTTTACATGGTTAATTTTGAATAAAAAGTCTGCTGGGGCCTTTTTGATAGTGCAGAAAACTATCTCTATTTTTTTCATGTTGTTTCTGCCTCTGATATTACATTTTCTGTCATACACATAATGCCTAAAACACATCAACTTTGTTAACTGAATTAACAATAGTTGCACTAGAAAAATCCATTGCTGGACCTCTCAAAGAATGCAGAAGCTTGCTAGACAAGGATGAAACACATGGAGTAATATACAAACATGATGGTTCTGTAAGCAGATAATAAAATCTGGTGCCTTTGTTGATGAAGCATAGGGAAGTAAGTCAGTCTGATGCAGCCCAGCATGCGTCTATAAACATAATTTTCTAACAATTTGTACTAGGTAGAAAATGTTTTAGTAACAGTGGCTTGTCAGCCCTTTTTTCTTTTCTTTTCGCATTCGCAAATCTGAACTTGTCTAAATATAGAGTGACAGAATAGCTGTTTTCCTGTGCTTTAACACATACTTTTATGTTAAAGGTACTTCATATACAGTCTGCTATATTGCAGCACTCCATTTTATAGGCTGAAATTTTGTATTCAGGTGCTCACAAATATCTATTTGGGTTATAGTCCTCACTGCCAACTCTTCCTTCACTACTGTGTAAATTTACAGCGCTTTATAAATAAAGGATGATGATGATGATGATGATGATGATGATGATGATGATGATGATGATGATGATGATGATAATAATAATACTGGTTGAAGTATTTGGGGCATACTCTGTGTGTGTTCTAAGATACATTTTGTGTTAACTAGTATTGACAGAAGCTGAATATGCCCTGGATCTTCTGCAGAATACAGTGCATCCCTATCTGGTATTTGTAGATTCTTCAACAATTAAATTTGCAAGCTTCTCCAGTTTTATGAAGGCAGAAGATTGCAAAGCTGTTCCTTAATACATGTCTAACTGTTACTTCAACAGAACATGATAGTCCTTGACTTGAACTGTTTACAATGTAACAATGAACATGGCTTTCCTGTGGGATAACACAAGGCTGTACTAATTGTCAAAACAGGCAGTGGATTCTCTGCAAGACATAATCACTAAGTTTTAGCTAGAAAATGTTGTCAGGACAACTGAATAAAGTAATAGTTTTTAGCAATGCTCTGGTTTAATGTTAGGAATGTAGCAATAACTTTTAAAAAGCCTACTATAAAGAGATATTACCCCCATCAGAAGCGATGAAACAACTTGAAGCTCAGCCTAGAAAACTTAGGAACAGTCTACAGTCCTCCCTCAGTTCTTGCGGTTTTGAAACTCGTGTCTCTCGCTTATGCACGAAGGATGAATGGAGGGGAAAACAATGGGGCACGTGCTCTGTCAGCCACACACCTATATTCAAGTCAATTGGGCTTGAATATAAGTGAAACTCTGTTTGCGCAAGGGATCCGGAACAGATCCCCTGCGAAAAAGGAGGGACAACTATATGTAAACTCACTTATAGTAGAGTGGGCCCTTGGTATCCACTGTGGTTTGGTTCCAGAAATCCCAAAGATACCAAAATCTGTGGACGCTTAAGTCCCATTATCTACAATGGAGTAGTAAAATGGTGTTCCTTATATTTAATAGCAAAATCAAGGTTTGCTTTTTGAATTATGGAGAGTGGAATTGGTGGATGCAGAATCCATGGATAGGAAGGGCTGACTTATCCTTGACTGGATACAGTGGTACCCCGGGATACGAATGCGCCGCCTTACGAAATTTCCGGGTTACGAAAAAAATCCATTAAAAAAAACTGTTCCGGGTTACGAAGGTTTTTTCGGGTTACGAAAAATTTTTTGGTGCTTTTCGGCGCTTTTTCACACGAAATCGCGGCTTTTCCCCATTAGCGCCTATGGGTTTTTCGGCTTGCGAAGTATTTCGGGTTACGAAAGCGGCGGCGGAACGAATTAATTTCGTAACCCGGGGTACCTCTGTACTTATTTTTTTAATGCCATATGTTGGCTGCTGATAGGAGAAGGAAGAGAATAAGATTGAAATACATTTATCTCTTTGTTGGCCTTCATTTGTGGGTGTTATTATTGGGCAGTCATCTGAGGAAGAGGATCATCGGTTTGTATTATAGAGGTCTTTTTTTTAAGGACCAGGTAAGTTTGTTCCTTGAAATATCCAGCCCACCCTTGTTTTTGTCTAATATGTTAATTGGTTTTACTTTGGCAATTTAGTAATAAATATCAGAATTTATATTTGTGCCTTTGTCTGCTAAAAATCCTGATAATTTTAGCAGCAAAGACATACACTCCAAATTCAAATTGTTAGCATTAGTCAGCTAAGTGGATTTTCAGCAAGGGTAGATTTATAAATGGAAAGCTAGAATTCCCCTCATCTCTCTTTCCTCAGACAAAAGTCTGATGAAAATCACCAGTTCTTACAAAAGGCTTTTCACATGAATTGCTTCTTTGAAAAACATCTAAAAGCAGTCCTGTGTAGAAAGCTACATTGTAAAAAACACTCTTAAAACATCCTATCTCATATAAAAATATACAGTCATTCTTGAAGTGAAGGGAATATAAAATAAAAACCTTTCTCCTGATAAAATGTTTAATTGCAGATTGAAAGTGAAATTGTCATGGTTTTACCATAGTTATGGGTATAAGTAGCTTGTCTTTTCCCCCTGTAAACAAAATAGAAGCAAAGCTTAGGTGCTTGCTTCAGTCAATGAGGGGAGGTTTATACAGTGGTCCTCCACATTTGCTAGGGTTAGGGATAAAGTACCCCCATGAATGTGGAAAAACCACAAATAAAAAACCCATTATTCTTTTTACCTAAGAGAACACCTTTCTGGGGTCCTTTCTTGAAGTCCTGCAGTGCAACTCTGTGGTCAACGTCTGCCAGAAGTTAATAATGGAATCATGCTGGAGGACCTACAGATGCCCACAGAAGTATTTCTGTAGGACCTAGGTTCTCCAGCACAACTCTATCGTCAACTTCTGGCAGAGTTTTGCTGGAGGTCCTAGAAATTCCTAGAGAGAACATATTAATCAAAACTGCACATAATCAAATCCACAAATGTCAAGGCTGCAAATGTGAAGGGTCAAATGTATATGGAGCCATCTGTACAGTTTTACTGTGAAAAGTATTGATATCATTTTATCATTGTTGTGATTGCTTTTCTACATATAAGCAAGTCTCTTCCCCAATGTACATCATTTCAAACTTACAGTGTTTCTTCAGAAATCAATGAATACTTGAAAGTCTTATTCAGAATGCTTAGCTTTCCCAGAGTGCCTGTGTAGCTGAGCATTGCAGGAGAGCAAGGAAGGACAGGTTAGGGAATGAGGAGGAAGTGAGAGAGTGTCTTTGGAGTTTTAGCATGGCGTTTGGAGTAACAAGAAAGGGCAACTGGTTTTCTTTTACCTGCCTGGGTTAAGGGAGTGGGGAGGCAAAGTAAACAACTCCATTTTGGCATTGCTAGTGGAAACAGGTTTTCTTTGCCTTCTTAAAAGGGGATTGGAAAGGGAATGATGCAATAGGAGTTTTGATATTGAAAGGTTTTACTTTGCTTGCTTAGGTGGGATGTGAACAACCTAAGCCTGCCTTCTTTACTTGGGAAGCCTGCTGGAGAGAACACAGCAGGCAATGTGCCGCCTCTCCTCCTGCCATTTCCTCTGAACTAGCTGCAGAAGACCCAGCAGGAGATATGCTGCCTCCTGATGTGTTTCCTCTACCTGGGAAACCTACTGGAGAAAGCACAGTAGAAGAACACAGTTCTTACCAGTTACCCTCTGTCTTTACTACTATGAAGAGGAACTGTCATCTAATGTCAAGTAAGGTCACTTGAGTCAAGTATAGAATCAGCAGTTGCTGCTGTTTCTGGTTCCTCTGGATAACATCTGTAGCCCGAAAAAAGGAAGGTTTTGTGCTTTAGAATTGGTGGTGGATTGAATAAAATCACTAACTTTGTGGCTGCTTCAGTTCCAACCAAATGTTTTCCCCTCATCTCTAGTAATATCCTATTTAACTGGCCTCACCTGTTTATATCAATCTCAGTTTGAATCGTGGGTCCAGCAACACTGCCCTTACATAAATTGAGATCTTCCTGTAATTTTGGAGGTGCTTGCAGTTTAGAAAGATATATAACGATGTGTAGCTTTTGAGTCCTGTGATAAAGTCCCCCTCCCCCTCAGCAACATACCTTACAAGCCAAACTGATAGGTTAGGACATCTAGGAATATTTGTCATGAGGAACTTCAGCATTTATACTGAGATTGCTGGGATGGCAAAGCATCAAATGTGCATGTTATTACCCAGTAGAGTAATCAATAACATTATGAAAGATGGGGATACTTAGCCCTCATATTAAAGTTTCTTGGGTTTAAATAGTGGATTATGTCCTCTGATGTTCCTTATAATGTATTCGAGATAGTGTGACATGTTCTTTGCCAAGATAGACCAGCTGCTCAACTGGACCCCACAGCTCTACAATATTGCCAGGAGCTATAGTGGCATCCTAGAAAACACTTCCTTTCTTGTCCCTTCAGCAGACTTCTAGTTGACACAAGATTGTTCTGCCATTTGAGTTGTAGTGTATTTGGCAGCCATTATATGAACTTCATAAGATTTTTTTTCTTTAAAAGTAGAATATAAATATTCTAAACAAATTAATGAATTCCTTACTTATGAAAACTGTAGCAATGTTGATTGATGAGACGCATTTCCCCTTCCCATTCAAGGTATCAGAAAGGAGAAAAGATTATTTTCCCGCAGATTATATTAGCCTACAGCTAAAGATCTAAATCTTGTTTGTTCTGATCATCAACCTTGGCCTTCATGTCTTCTAAAGATTTTTTTTTTAAAAAAAAAGATCTGTGGCAACTACAGTAAGCATTTGTCTTTGAAGTGACATCTGGATGGATTAACAAAACTGCATCTGCACTGTAGAATTAATGGAGTTTAACACCATTCTTGCCGAATGGTAATGGTGGGACAGAGGGACAGAGAGATGTCAGTGTGGTGACAAAAAAGCACGCCAATCAAAAAGAATAGCAATAACAAAAGTAATCCTATAGAAGGGGACCTTGGTATTCATGGGTTATCCATTCCAGACCCCCTGTGAATACTCAAATCCACGGATGCTCAAGCCCATATTGCCACACCATCACTGGGGATGATGGGGGCTTGTCATCTGCGGATGCTCAAATCTGCAGTTGGCAAGTCGGCAGATACTAAGGTCCCACTTTAGAAAGCTTTACAAACACTGTAGAAATCCACTGGGTGATCTTGGACAAGTCACATGCTCTCAGCCTCAAGGGAAGGCAATAGCAAACCTCCTCTGAACAAATTTTGCCAGTAAAATCCCATGATAGGTCCACCTTAGAATTACCTTAAGATGGAAACAACTTGAAGGCACACAACAAGAACAAGAACAGCAAAAACCAAATATATTGCATGTTCTTACTCGTATAGTATTTAATATACACAATTGTCAGATTGAAATAGAAAGTAACATATATTGCTGCAGGATGCTGCAGGATGCAGTATACAGGATATAGGGCAGTGATGGTGAACCTTTTACAGACCGAGTGCCGAAACCCAGACCCTACATATTTATTGCAAAGTGCCACATCCTTCTGGCTTTCTAGTAAGAAACTCTGGCAAACTCAATGCTAGGGTGACAGCATGTGTGCCCACAGAGAGGGCTCTGAGTGCCACCTCTGGCACATGTGCCATAGGTTCGCCATCACTGAATAGGGTATTTCTTGTTCTTGGCTCAAGAGAAAGTCTGGAATTTTTCCAATAATTTTCTAACTAGACAAAAGAGGATGATCTAGTAGTAAATAATTTTGTTCTCAACTTTTTTCCATAGTGACACTCCCCCCCCCCCCCCCCGGTTGACGTTAAGCTCACAGCAGTTATTTGCCACTGCAAAATTGGGCAACCAGTTTGGATTGTCTTCTTGGAAGTCATGGAATCTGCAGAATATCTCTTAGCTTTGGATGGGATTCCAGTTGATATTATTGATGCGTCTATCAATATCCTGATCACTTTGTGGAATGTGAAGTTGATTTGATGGCAGATACACTAGTTCCTATGTTTCAGCTTCTCCTGAATAGAGATCCTGGTCTATTTCTTACTTATCTGGAGAGTTGAGGGCAATGAAAACAGTTGGAAAACAAAGTACCATTGGTAGAACTCTTGCAGTAAATCTGAACTACAGTTGGCAAACCTAATTCTTTTCAAACATCATCAAATCTACATCGCGTTGTCCATCAGAGCTTCACCAGTTCTTCTTCAGCCCATCCCATATTGTAGTTAGGAACCCTTGGAAGACTGATGTCACACGCCTGAAAAATATTGTGAGGACAAAATTGCTTGCATAGTAATTAAATGGGACAGTTGAATTGGTTTAAGTTATGCAAGTGTCTAGAATTTCATCTGGTCCTGTGTTGTTGGATGAACTTTTTCTTAAGGCCTGGGAACACAGGGGATTAGGAAATTCAAAATACAGTTTATTATGTGCCTAGTTGATCCTTGCTCCTGTTGACTCACTACATCACGCAGGGAAGACTTGATGTGCTAGGTACAAGAGGCAGAGAAATACCTCCTTGTGAGAGGAAGTCTCATTAAAAAAATATTAAATATCCTACTTTCCTCAGAGAGCAGGACAGAAATGGAGCTAGAGTAGTCCCAAACTACATAGCTGCTCTTTTGAAAGAAGTGCAGCTTTACTCAAGACAGACTACAGATCAAATGCCTTTACTAGGCCAACTTTGGTCCAAAACACACTGCAGAAATAATCCCATTTTAGAGTGTGTCAACTGGCCTGGCTCAATGCTAGGGAATTCTGGGAACTATAGTTTTGTGAGACATTTAGCCTTCTCTGTCAGAGAACTCACAGGCCACAATAAACTACAGTTCTCAGAATTCCCTACCACTGAGCCAGGGCAGTTAGAATCATAGAATCATAGAGTTGGAAGAGACCACAAGGGCCATCCAGTCCAACCCCCTGCCATGCAGGGAATCCAAATCAAAGCATCCCCGACAGATGGCCATCCAGCCTCTGCTTAAACACCTCCAAGGAAGGAGACTCCACTACACTCCGGGGGAGTTTGTTGCACTGTCGAACAGCCCTTACTGTCAGGAAGTTACAGTGGTCTGAAACTGGATTATTTCTACTGTGTGTTTTGGACTCAGACCCACTTCATAGTGGTGATTTGGACTGTAAATATCTTTGAAGTTCAGGAGTAGGATACTTGAAAAACTGCCAATCTCTTTATGTGCAGATGTGTACATTGAGAATTAATAGACACAGAAAAGTCAGGGCTTTTTCAAATTTGGCTTACTGGTTATACCTTCCCTGAATTTATCTTCTGCTCCAATAAAGACCTAATTTTCTGGAGATTTTGGTTGCAATTTAAATCATTCTAGTTTATTTTGCTTTTATTATGTTATGGCATCTATTTTATTTGTATTTGTGTTTATAACAAGAATGGTCTTGGTATGTGACTGAATAACAATATGAAATATGCAAATAATACATATAAATGCTTGAGAACATGTTTAAGGCTGATGCTGAAATCAGGGTTTAAAAGTGCTTACCTTTGCCTGCATTATGCCATAGGTTTTGAAATTCCCTTTCACTGTTATGACACTGTTAGAGTTCAGAATAGAACTAAACTACTTATCAAATAACCTGTATCTGAAATTGGTCTGATTTCAGTATGGAAATGAAAAAAATACTGCTATAAACCTCTTCCTTTGTGTGGTGAAATAGTCTGTGTGCATATACCCCTTTCATATAGAAACTTTCTGTTTCTTTGTGAAGTTGAAGGCTTCATCCATAGTTTTTTGTGGGTTTTTTGGGCTATTTGTCCATGTTCTGGAAGAGTTTATTCCTGACGTTTCGCCAGCCACAGATGCGAAACGTCAGGAATAAACTCTGCTAGAACATGGCCACATAGCCTGAAAAACCTACAAAAACTTTCTGTTTCTTTGTTTTTCATTTGTTTATGGGGAGATGAGAAGAATTGGTGTGTCAAGGCCAATGGATTTTACTGTTTTGTGCTAAGCACTATTTCCAAAACTCATTCTACCCAACAGACTGTTAGGATTTTCCAAGTGCCTAAGGCTAATGTGCAGATGTTGAAAGCAGATATACAAATTAGCAGAAGTGTTGCAATAAATGGTTTTTGTTTCAAGGTATCATTTCACACAGAGATGGGAGACCTATTGCTTGAATGTTCTCTCTCTATAAATCTGAAAAACAGCCTGCTAGGAAGAAGCATGTATAAATGGAGTCTGAAGTAGGTGGATCACTCTGTGGAGATTATCACACAGGAAAAGGGATAGGAGCAAAGCAGATCAATCCTGTCCTTTTTGCATAATCACACAAAGATTATCAGATGACGATGCACTTATCCCATCATCCTGTCAATGAAATGAAATTGACCTGTCATTTTTCAGTAATGGAAGTTTCTGTTAATGAAAACTGATGGGACAATTCTACTTCATTTACAGGATAATGATGGAATGAGTGCGACATGTGTGATAATATTTTGCGTGATCGTGCTATAAGAACAGCATAAGGATGGGAGCAATCCACTTTGCTCCCATTCTTATTCTCTATGTGATAACCTCCTGTGTCTAGTTAATACCATTTCCTTATTTGTTCCATCTAAAATTTCTTGCATTCCATTTCCATATTACAGTCTGCCTCTGTATCCAGGGATTCTTTATCCACAGATTCAAACATCCACTGTTTGAAAATATTTATACCAAAAAGCGAACTGTGATTTTGCTGTTTTATATAAGGGACACACCATTTCACTACACCACTGTATTTAATAGGACTTAAGCATCCACAGATTTTGATAACTGTGAGGATTCTTGGAACCAAATCCTAACACATACCAAGATGCTACTTAATCTATTACTTCTTTTTACTCTTGCATGTTTTTAAGTACATGTTTATAATATTCCAAGGTGCTGCATTAAGCTTTTTAGTGTGCCTGCAGATAATACAGTGGGGCTGCTGTATTGGCAGGCAAGCCATTAGCAGATTGGAGCTCCAGTGGACCACCCCACATCATATTAGTCAGTGGTGGCATATGCATGCAGCCTCACCAATGTGGATGCATGCACATCACCACCCATTCACTAATATAGGCTTCAGCTCTTGTGTTTTTTCCCATCTGTGGGAGACCCAGAAGTGATCCCCTGCAGATGGGAAGGGCTCACCATAGTTCCTATGAACCTAATTTGGAATCTTTGCCATACAATAGTCAAAGGAAGAACATTACATTGTTATGTCTCATCACTCCTAGGTACATTTTGAATGCGTGTTTTGTAGTCTCAGCAGCAGATATGCTTTTTAGCTGCTTTAAATATCTGTTACCTTCAGCTACTTTGGACCTCCTTATAACACTTAAGTTTTAAAGAATGCTTCCTTCACCTGTCAGATACTTAAGGACTGGAGCATGGCTTTGGCATGACTTCTGGCCTCTTAGGATGCATGCATAATTTAAACAGCATACCTCCAAAGTGACCCAAAGCAGCATTATTTTGGGTTGTCTATTTGGGCCCTATGTTACAATTAACACATTAACCAGGGGATATGGATGAGACAGTTTTCTTTGGGATAAATGCAGAACAAATTCCTTAGGCATCCTTCATTTGAAGTGATTGAGTTTACTGAGGTGCACTGATTTTGTGTGACTAAATAATCATTGAGAGAAAGAGGGAACTGGTTAGGTTAGAGTGCAAATCTAGGCTCATTAGTTCTTTGGCAAGCACTACTTTCTTACATAATGATGTCATTTTTACAGCTGCTCTGGCTTTTGCTGCTTTTCATTTTGTTAGGCCCACTGGAGCCTAGTGGAATCCCATGTTATTTCTGCCCTACCGAAGCCTGAGGTAGTGGCCTCAGGGTGGAGTCCAGCTAATCTCGGGGGGGGGGGCACACTGATGATGATGATGATGATGATGATGATGATGATGGTGGTTTTGGAAGTGGTATCTCATTACTAAAACTATTACAGAAGAATATTTCCCCCAGCAATCTTTGTGTGTAAGTTTGCAAATACTTCACATGCTGAAGTAGTATATTTAAGCTTTCTGGTTTCTGTTTGTGCATTGTGTGAAATTATTTATAGATGCACATGAACACCTGCTCTATTTTTAGGGAACTGGTTCTATGTACAAAAAGACTTCTCACTCAGCTGTGAGTTACCTGACTTGAGGGTGGGGGGGGGGGGCGACACAAAAACTGCTTGCTCCCAAGTACACCGTCCAACACCATTTCCCTGGATTGGGAGCAACTTTAAGCCAGAACTGTAAGTTCTTTGATCCTTTGATTTTTCAACTTCAGTAGCAATTTGTTTGAGTGACAGAGAGACATAGAGAAGATTGCACAAAAATTCTAGTAGCGGTTTGCTTCTCTTGTTAATTTCTGTCAAATCAGCTTTGATCTATGGCAACTTTATGGATGAGAGATCTCCAAGAAAACCCTGTTATTACGGTCTTACAAACTCAGGGCCATGGCTTTGTTGATTGAGTCTGTGCACTTTTAATGCAATCTTCCTCTTTCCTACTGCCTTTCACCATATCAGGCAGCATGTTTTTTTTCCTAATGAGCCATTTTGTCTCATTGTATTGTATGTCCACAGTACCATAGCCTCAGTTTAGTTTATGATACTTGGAGAATTCTCTAATACCAAATATCAAATAAGTTGATTCTCTTCCTGACAACTTTCTTCACTGTCCAGGTTTCACAGTCACACATCAAAATCAGAAATATTATGGCATGGATGATTCTGATTTTGATACACAATTATATATTTTTGCATTAGTTCTTTTATAGCTGCATTTCCAAGTCCTAGCCTCCTGGTTCTTCACTATTGTTTCCATTTTGATTTATAAATGAACCAAGGCATAGAAACTATTTCATTGTCTTCATCCTTGACTTTGAAGTTATCTAAAGCTGTGGACATTATTTTTGTTTTCTTATTGTTTAGATGTTTTCTTATTGTTCAGATGTACCTTTGTACTTGTTTCTATGTCTTTCTTCAGTAATTGTTCCAATTGCTATTTTCTGCTAGTAGTATATCATCTGTGTGCCTTAGATTGTTGAAGTTCCTTCCTCCAGACTTCATGGTTCCTTCCTCCAAGTCTAATACAGCTTTCCATATGACATGACCTGCATATAAATTAAATAGGTTGATAAAATGCAGCATTGTCTGACCTACTGCCAATTGGAAACTATTCTGTTTCTCCATTTTCTTTCCTCACAGTGGTCTCTTGTCCCGAGTATAGAGTATGCATCAGAACAATCAAATGTTGTGGCACACTCATTTCTTTTAGGAATAATACATAGTTTTTCATAAACTGCATCAGTCTTTCTAAGTCTTTTTACTCATGAGGAATCTTTGAAATAACTTGAGGACTCGGGGAACCCCTGTATAAAAATTATTATCTCTAAAGATACATTTTAAAAAGCCTTTATTTATTTAATTTTTCAATCATGGGCTCTCACAGAAACCCTAGTGACTTCTCACAAAATGCTAGGCTTCTGGGAAAACCTAGTTGAGAAACCCTGGTCTACAGAATCAAAGATTTTGCTTTAATGTATGCTTCTGCCATCTTAATGTGTCCACATTTCTGCTAGACTGAGTCTTCACATAGAAATATTTGATATTTCTGATGAGACCCTTACAGACGGATGCACAGAAAAGAATTGAGATTTGTAAAATTGGAAGCTAGTACTGTATTTCCATACTTTAAAGGGAGTGGGAATTTAACTGTTTTCAACTAACAGTTATGAGGTTTCTGGGGCGTCTCCATGGCTGTTTAGGTAACAAAAATGCATTTGCACTATTGCCTGATCTATCTTAACTTATAACATGTATATTTCAAGTGCTCATGCAGTCTTCCCCTGCTTCCTTTTTTCTGTTTTTAGATTGTAAGCCCCTTGGGGAAGGGGCCTGTCAAAACTGTCTTTGAAAAGCATTGTAAACATAGATGGTGTTATATAAATAGTGAGGATACATGTTGAGCATTGAGCAGTCCCTGCCAAACTCAGAAAAGGACTACTACTTGAGAGAGAGAGCTTGATATTCTCAAGATAATTTAGATACATGCTGGAAACTGGGATACCTCCTGGAGTGTTATGTGCATGCCTTCAAGTCACCAGTCGACTTATAACAACATCATGAATTTCATAGGTTTTCCTTAGGCAAGGAATACTCAGATATAGTTTTAGCAGTTCCTTTCTCTGAAATATAGCCTATAGCATCTGGTATTCATTGGTGGTCTCCCATCCAAGTACTAAACATAGTGATACTACTTAGTTTCCAAGATCATATGGTATCTGGTGCCTTTGAGCTGTTTAGACACTGAGGAAAATGCTGACTCCAGTATGGCTCCAGCACCATCGTAATCCTGATTATAAATACTGTCAAGTCAGCCTACATCAGTGATGTCCAAACTTTGGCCCTCCAGGTGTTTTGGGCTTCAGCTCCCAGAAACCTCAGCCATCTTGGCTAATGGTCTGAGATTCTTGGAACTGAAGTCCAAAACACCTGGAGGACCAGAGTTTGGACAGAATCTAGTCTGTTTCTGTATTATGTGTGTCTTTCTACTTTTGCTTCTTCATCCATGCCCTTCTGGGGTGCCTTGTGTGTTTCTCCTTTTGACCTTGCAAATCTGACAGGTTTCAACTCTAACCTTGATCCAATGTTTTCCTTGGTGCTGCATTTCCCTGTATTTGTGGGTATCTTGAAAAGCCCTGGTGGCGTAGTGTTTAAATGCCTGTACTGCAGCCACCCACTCAAAATCATAAGGTTGTGTGTTCAATGCCAGTGAAAGGGCTCAAGCTTGACTCAGGCTTGCATTTTTCCGAGGTCGCTAAAATTGGTGAGTACCCAGATTATTGGGGGCAATTAGCTTACAGTTGTAAACCGCTTAGACACTGTTAGTTCAGTATGAAACAGTATATTAATGCAGCTGTTTGGTTTGTGTTTTGTTTGTTTTTTTGAGCTATAGTGAGTCACTGAACTATGAGAGTAACCTCTCAGTGAAATACCTTATGGATTTCCCCCAATGGTTACCAGGGCTATAGACATTATCGCTCCCAAGCATCCTGTCCGGCCTGCTTCTGATAAAAAAAACATGGTACACTCAAGATCTTCGAAAAATGAAGCGGGCCGCGCAATGACTAGAACACCACTGGTGGAAACATCACCGCTTATCTGATAAGACACGCCATAAGGCTCTTCTTGATGCCTATGGAGTGGCAGTTGACGCAGCAAAGAACTCGTTCTATGCTGCTCGTATTGCATCAGCAGAGTCTCATCCAGCAGAGCTGTTCAGGGTGGTTAAAGAGTTAACCCAGCGAACTCCCACCCTGAACCCTCTTCTAGAACCAACTAAAGCCTGCTGTGACTTATTCAATTACCTTTTCGCTGATAAAATCTCTCAGATCAGGGCTGATCTTGATGCCAGTAATATAACATAAACTATAAGAGAGGCGTCCAGTGACTCTGTGTACCATGTTAGACTGGATCACTTTGAGTTTGTAAATACCGATGAAGTGGACAAGCTTCTTGGAAGTGTAAGGAGTACGACGTGCCCCCTTGATCCTTGCCCATCTTGGTTGACCGCTCAGGGAGGAGATGCAGTAACAGTCAGGGATGATGGGAGTTGTAGCTCTTCACCTCTGGCTCGAACTCACCACCTTGTTACGCACCGGTGCTGATCAGTTTTGGCCAGTGATTGAAGCTTTGCTCTAAAGCAGCAGAGTTACAGAGATTAGGCTGAAGACCCTGATAAACTCTCCAAGCCTTCTCACTCTTGCTTCCACAGAAGTCTTCACACTTCTTCAGGATCCAGCTGGCTCTTGTATCTTCACCCAAGACACCAGACAACTCAGTAGTCTTATATAAAAGATCTACTTTATTCTACTATATACAGCTCCCCACTACTACCCACAAAATACATTGGGATTCATAGCCATTATTATAGTCATTGCAAAATACCACCCACTCTTGTCAGTTTCCACCCAGTGGGGTGTACAACCATTCTCATTGGTTCTCTTGTTTCATCCCATAATTAATGATTTCATCATCTCAGCCTTGTCCACTTAACAATTCTCAGGTGTGTTCAATTATCCACTTTGCATTTCTGTCCTTGGCATTTAGGACTTGTTAATTACATTACCTTTTACACCTGTGTGGCTCCTAATTGCTTCTGCTGAGTCACCCTGACTCTCACATACAAGTTTTATTTCTTTGACTGTATATCCCATGTTGCTTTTTCCTTAACAGTAACAACATTACTTCAATCTATAATTAATGTATCTCTCAAGGAGGAAAACTTTCCATCTAAGCTTAAACAAGCGGTGGTCAAACCACTTCTGAAAAAACCCTCTCTTAACCCCCTGATAAGAAACAATTACAGACCAGTTTCCTTACTACCATTCTTAGGCAAAATGATGAGAGGGCTGTTGCCCTCCAACTCCAAGCTGTCTTGAATGAAGCCGATTATCTGGACCCATTTCAAACCGGCTTCAGGGTGGGATACGGAGTTGAGACTGCCATGGTCACCTTAGTCAATGATCTCTGTCTGGGCATCGACAGGGGAAGTGTGACCCTGCTGGTGCTCTTGGACATCTCAGTGGCATTCGATACCATTGACCACAGTATCCTTCTGGAGCACCTGAGGGAGTTAGGTATCGGAGGCACTGCATTGCAGTGGTTCCGGTCCTACTTCTCGGGTAGATTCCAGATGGTGATGCTGGAGGACAGCTGCTTTCGTAAAAGATCTGACAACTGGCGTCCCTCAGGGCGCCATCCTGTCCCCCATGCTGTTTAACATTTACACAAAGCCAGTGGGAGAGATCATCCAGAGACATGGGGCTCCTTCAAGAGAAGGAGCTCTCCCTCCAAGGCAACTGTCATCTTGCAGCCTGGAGGGAGTGAGGGAGCAGCAAGGGGCTGATTTTGATTTTTTATTGTATTCTGTATGTACAGTGTGCCCACGTAATATGCGGCTTTCAGCATATGCTGAAAGCTGTGAGGGAGCCGCGTGGGAGCGTGCGGGGTGCAAGGGTTGGTGCGTCCCATTTATATGAATGGAGGGCACACCACCACCGCCACACGCACGAGTCCCATTACTTTCAATGGGGCTCGAACATACGCGGGGTTTTTTTACGTGGGGGAGTCCGGAACGGATCCTCCACGTAAAAAAAGGTCACACTGTATTTTTATTTTTATCGCTGTAACCCGCCAGGATTTTTTGTGATTGGGCGGGCTATAAATAAATAATTTTTAAAAATTATTATTATTATTATTATTATTATTATTATTATTATTATTATTATTATTATTTCCTGAAAAAACATAATGAATACATGTAAAATAAAATCCAGTTCAATTTTTTCTATTGCTTCTGTATCTTACCAAACATACAAAAGAAATATATGTATAAATAGATTACAGTACATTTGTTGAACTGTTATTTAATTTTAAAATAACTTCAAGATTGTATATTAAGGAGAGGTATTACCAGAGCAGTCAATTTTATCCTATTTGGACATTTATAGAATGGTAATTGTTTTCCTGTATAAGTCTTCAGACAGAACTGAAGAACTTATCATGTGAGACAATAAGGATATAGTCAGCATGTTCACTAGTTTTAGTCACATGACTAGCAGAGCTACATCTTGAAATCCTGTGTGCTTTAGGCACTATGATATAGATGTTGTATATGTGATCTTGTAGGATAGAACTTGAAAAATGAGAGGGGTAGTAGCCATATGTTTCTGAAGTAGGAAACAAAGTGGTTTTTGTTGTTGTTGTTGTGTGCCTTCAAGTCATTTCTGACTCAGGTGACCCTAAGGCTAAACTGTTACAGGGTTTACTTGGCAAGTTTTTTTCAGAGGGAGTTTGCCTTTGTCTTCCTTGGGGTTGGTGGTGAGAGGGAATGTGTCTTACCCAGTGTCACCCAGTGGTTTTCATGGCCTAATGGGGATTCAGACCCTGGTCTCCCATTTTCCTAATCCATTGCTCAAACCACTACATTGGTTCCCAGCAAAGTGATTTGCCGTGTGAAAAAAAAAAACCTAAATAGCTCATTGGGAAAAAACATGCAGCTTTAGCCAACTTTGCTTTCTGTGTAGATGAAAACAAATAAGCTTTCCATTCCTCCATACCTATTAACTCAGATGAGCAAGGCTGGTACAGTAAAAGTTATCTTCGTGGTGTTTTAGCTGCAATTAGAGAGGGAGAAGATCATTGAGGAGAAGTAATCCCTTAGAAAGGACTGAGTTCTTGAGGTTCCTGCCTGATGATGAAACCAGTGGAGCTTTAAAAGCTTCCAGCATGTATTTTGTGCATTTTTATTGGTTAAGACAAAAGTTTGGTTAAATAAAAGTTTTGTGGCTTTTGGATGTTATTGTACTTTGCCATATGGCCAACAGGACCTTAACTCTGGATATATTTTATTGGAGTGTGTAATTCATATCTTCTTCCGCAGGGGAAATGTATGCCGAATCCATTAGTAGGACATTCAGTGTACTTAGGAGCAGACACTCAGTTTGTGGTAATTTTATTTTCAGCATGGTAATTAGTCTGCCTGGTGCAAAGGTAGACTCTGTGTGTGTGTTTTGTGTCTTGGTTATTTCCGACTTATGGAGACCCTGAGGTGACCTTATCATGCGATTTTCTTGGCAAGATTTGTTCAGAGGAGGTTTGTCATTGTCTTCCTCCCCTGAAGCTGAGAGAGTGTGACTTGGCCAAGGTCACCCAGTGGGTTTCATGGCTGAGCTGGGAATCAAACCCTGGCCTCTAGAGTCATAGTCCAACACTGAAACCACTACTTCATGCTGCTGCTTAAAACTGTTTTTTAAAAATTTAAAAATTACATTGGGGCTGGCCATGGGACTGGGACACACCTGGTTTAAAAATACTCAGGAGTGACGTAAATCTTCCAGGTCATTTAAAGGAAAATAGAAGAGAACTTGGCAATCAGCCTGCAGAAGCGAATGCCAGAAATATCTATGTCAGAAGGGGCCACTCAGAGTGATTGCTAAGGTGGAGCTGCAGTGACAAAGGAGTAGGGATCCTATTATGATAAATAGCTTAACTAGGAGCAGAAAGAACCCAGGAGCCAAAAATAGAGTGGGAGAAGTCTTGTATAGAGCAAATGTACCAAATGGAATGAGGGCAAGCGTCTTGCAGAAGCAGGTGAAGCCAAGGCCCATCACAGCCATGTTCCCATTTGCCTTGGCATTTGGAGATAGCAAGCTGCCTATGATTGGGAAGATTGGGTGACAGTTTGACTCTGGAGCCAGCAAAAGGACTAGGAAAAAGGGTGGTTGAGCCACCCATGAGGAACATAATTTGGAGCCATCAGAGAAGATAGTCTTCAAAAGTGTCTTGGGGAAAGCAGGTCCTCTGGTTCCCAGGAAGAGACCAACAAGGCTCCCTTTGGGCAGTAGAGCTATCCTGACAAGAGCTCTCCAGCTTCTTAACCACATTTATGGAGATCACAGGTGCAAACGTATCCTCTTCTACTGAATTTCAAAATTTAGTTTATTGCTTATTATGAAACAATTCATTAAATCAAAATAATCACTTTCATTGAAATAGATGGGTCAAAATGTTTATTTTTATTATATTGCACATATGGCTATTGGTTTGCTTGTAATTTCCCATTTTGTTTCTCACCTGTTTTTATAAAGTATCTGACTAAATTACAGAATGAGAAAGTTCAAGCCACAATACTGTTGCCTTTTGAAGGGGCACAGAGTTGTCTCCCTAGTGCCCTCTGATGGAGTGCTGTCGAAACTGCTCCCTCTTGTGTTAGTTGTGATTTATTACTATCTGTGGCTAATGGTTCAGACAGTTTTATGTAGATTACCTGTGCTAGCTAGCGGGTGGCTGAGAGTAGGTTTAGGCTTCTGTACTCATTTGTGGATTGCTGTTCAATTAAATACTTTCCCCCCCTTCCTTAAGATTATCAGAAGTCCTACTAGTACTCATATCTGAGTTCTATTATAGTTTTCTTCAATAAACAGTAAATCTCCATGGTATTTCAGGGTGGGTTTTTTGGAGGGGGAAATAAACTGGTTTCCCGCAGTTCTTTAACTGGTTAGAAAGTGGTTAAAAAATTCCTAAAATTGTCCAAAATATTTTGTTTGAATATTCTCATTATCAATATGCAGTATCTATAAAGATATTGTACTTTTTAAAGAGTTTCTTACAGAGTTTACATACCAGTAATATATTAAGAAAATGAATTTTTAATTTAATAAGAATATTTTACACCTTGTTCCTAAAAATTTACAAGTTCTACTGAAATTTGTGGCAACAGACTGCATGTTTGTTTTAGGAGTATGTTAACAAAACAAGGTTTAGAGATTGTGAGGAAGCCATGTGCTCCTGCATCCCAAATTCTGTATTGTTTCAAGTGGAACTGCTACTAAAACTGGTTAAAATGTACCTGGATATTCCAAGCTCACTCTTTCTGGGTTCTAAATAATGTGGGCTGAAATTTTCAGCCTTTGCTTCTCCTCATGTTTCAGCCATCCAGTGGGGTGGGCTGACGATAAATTCAAAATGTCATTTAGAATTGATGGGAAGAGACATTCTGAGAAATTGTCTTACGCTATGGTTAAGAGGCAAACAAGGTATATATGTGTGTATGTGTTTTCTTATTTTACATCAAGCACCCTGCACTTACAGAACTATTTGTTTCCTCACTCGGGCCCAGATGATTCCTGTTGCTCCCCTCACCTCTGAGAGGTGCCTGCAGGCAGAGGCAGCACTAGATAGGAATGGATGCACCTTGAATCTGCAGAGCTCTTCTTTTGCCATATAGGCTTAGAAGTGGCAGCTGCAACTTCTCTTCTGAAAAGGGAGAGTTTTGAATATGCTGACTGCATCTTGTACTTTCAGGGCTTAATTTCTTTCCTTCCCCTAAAGGTTGTACAGTTGGCTCTCCACATTCATATGGATTAGGGGTGCAGGATCCCCATGAAAGTGGAAAAAACAGTGAATACATTGGGCAGCAGTGGAGGCAGTGGCAAGGCTTTGACTTTCAAAGTGGGTGGCTGACAGGCTCGCCAAAGGTGGGGAGCAGGCAGAACTCCTGCCTAGTGGCTAGGCACTACCACCATGTCCTGAAGCTGGAGGCTACTATATACACATTCATATAGCAGCTTCAAGCTTCAGGAGGGGGGAAGCACAGAGCATACCTACTGGTTCCCTGGGAATTGCCACAGCCAGCACCATCCCCAGAGCCCAAGGCTGCCACGTGCATATTCACACAACAGTGTCAAGGCTTAAGAAGATGATAATGATGCCCGGCTGTCAGATGAACACTTCTTATGCTCTTTAGCCCATAGAGACAAGAACACAGAAAGAGTCAAAGTTTGGGAGCCCTACTTAAGTCTATACTCCTCTCTCTATGGGGCAAGGAACCTGAGCCTCTTATGTCATGGAAAGCAGAAGAAAGTAGTCGGGGGGGGGGGGTTGATGGCAAAAATGTGAATGATTGAATCCGCAAATGTCAATCCAGCAAATATCGAGAGCTAACTGTGGTGGGCAAAAATGTGGACAATTTTATTTTTTGTAGTTAGACACCCATTTAACCTGAGGGAAAAATGCCTATCAGAGCAAAACATCTATCTATCTATCTATCTATCTATCTATCTATCTATCTATCTAGGACATACATTTTTTTTAAAAAAATTAAACACAAACACATACACACACAAAAGACATGCATTTTTTTAAAAAAATTACATTTAGTGCTCACTGACTGTCTTAATTTTATTAAGGACAGTATTAACTTTATTAAGGATACCCTTTGCCCCCTCTTAATTTAATTAATGACTATAAGAGATACCCCCTTCAAAACCTTTTTTTAAATGTCTGCCTTTTCTGCAGAAGAGGTGACGAAATTCTTGAAACCATGGAACAGGGTTTGGCACAGCATTAGCTTTTAAGGGAAAAGAATTGAATTATGTCTCCTAAGTTCAAAAAAGGTAAGAGATGATTTGACTGCTATTATTTTAGATAATATTGTAACTTTACTTGTTTTCTGTCTCATTTTATTCCAGACCAGTCTTTCCATATGGGGATGGGGAAGCCTTTGTGTTGTGCTTTTTCTGATAACATTTGGACCATTTGCTATATTTTATTTCGCATTTTATATCCTCTGCTTTGTGGGTGGGTAAGTATATAATTTTTGTGTGATTATATACCATTTTGTGTATTTTAAAAAATAATTAGAATTAAGAATGATGCATTCCAATTTGAGGTGATTTGTTGGTGGTGGGAGCCTCCCTGCATTAGAAAGGATCAGGCATGGTTAAATACACCCTTGGTATATTCAAAGACACAACAATATTGAAGAATCTAGTCATAGTTGCTACCACTACACTGTGATATTATTCCTCCTATCTGTTTATTTTGTTCTTTGTTCCCCTAATAGTTCAACAAATGATTTCAGGATATTTTGCCCTTGTTAGAGTACTGTTATCTACTGTATTCAAAATGCAATTAAACATGTTTTCTCTAACCAACAATATGGGTCAAGAACAAATTTGTTCTAGTGATCAAAGTAACATAGGGTCTTATCACATTGCAAAAGAAAGATGAGAAGCAGCAAGACAGAAGCAGCTTTCAGCTTACTTTCCTGCATGATGTCATAGTACTTCCATTCTTCCTCCGGAGGAAGACAGTCGTAAAAGAGTAGCTTTGCCAAACAGATTTTTCCAGCAAGACAAAAAGGCACATGTTTATGATTGTCTCTCTTGGAAACAGAATGGATGTGCTTTGAGGCATGAGAAGGTGTAAACAGAAAGCTGCTTCTATCTTCCTCCCTCTTGTCTTTCTTTTGTAATGCGATAAGGCCCTTGGGCACACATCCCCTGTGTATAGTACAGTAAAGTTAAGTACCAGAACAGTCCCACTAGAGTATTTGTGAGAAAGTATCTGTGGCAAATTTATTGCCATCCCTAAATCCTTCCGCATATACTGGCAATGGTAGGTGGGAGATTATTTCGCCCTTCTTATAATGCTTTTCAGATTCCTTTAGGAGATCATGTGGCTCCTCAGCTACCCACGTATATTCTCAAATCACCCTTTTTTCAGTACTACCATTGACCAAGCACAAACAGTAAGCCATTGGAGCTACTGGCCAGAAAGAACCTCTGACATTGGACCAACCTTTCTGTCCTGGCAGAAGGAAAGCCCACTCCATCCAACACTACCTTAAACCACTTTCTCCCCAAGATCTTTCTAAATTACTGCAAATGTATTAATGTTTTGCACTGTGTTTTCATTTATTTCTAGAAATTCATTTCATTTTATGGATACAGCTCTTCTTAATTGACTATTTACAACTGTGTTCTACAATTTTTTGCTACAGACATTTACAGAATTTACAGTGACTTCACAATGGAGGAATAAGCTAATTTAGATATATTAAGCAAATTCAGCTTGACAGTAATGCAATTATTTACAAACATTATTTTTAAACCTATGCAAACATCAACTTAGTATTAACTATAAGAGTCCTGGGAAACAAAATAAGAATATTCTTATTTTTATTTAGAATATTAATCAATAAATGTCAGCCTAATAACAGACAACTTGATAACTTAGCACCTGTGTTATTTTCACTTATCTTTTTTTTTACTCAGATCAAGCATTTACATTCAAGCTTTAATGTTTAAAATTTAAAATATGGTAATATTCTTATAGGGGCTTTGTGGTTACACTCTTATTTGGAAAAACAAATTCAGAGAAGCATCTTGAACAGTGTGAACACTCCTTTCTTCCTCCTACATCATTTGGCATTACTAAGGTAAGAAACTTGAATAAGTACTAGAATTATTTTTCTAGATTCATCTTTTTCCAGATGAATCCTAGTGATTTTTACTTTCTTCATTGAGGTAAACAGCTGAAAACCTTTTCATGGGCTAATAATAATGCCCAAAAAACTGTCCAGACATGGAGATACTTTTTTCTGTCATTTTAAAATGTTTGTATCTCTTCACACTTGGCCTTTGTGCCCACTTCATTTTCTTCTCCCTGTTCTTCAGAGATTTTTTCCTCTTCTCTGCTCAGCAGTCAGTGAATATTCTCTAGCCACTCAGTATACTCATCCTTCATTTTGTTTGTTTAGCTCTCTGCTCATTCTTACTATTTTTTCCTTAAGGTTTTTGTACTTCTGCAAACTTAGGGGAAAGGTTATCAGTGCCTTTTTTTCTGCTTCTGTCTTATGAAAAGCTATTGCTGATTTGGCCACATAAGTAACCACACTCAAAGAATTCAATTCAAAATACAGGATATGGTTGCAGACTACTTTATACAGTTGTATAATAGAATTAATGATGGGTTGTGTAAAATGCCTAATGACACTAGTAGTACTTTTCCTCTACCAGACAAGATGGTTATGTGAACTGCATGATTGCAAACAGTCAGCTGTGAGGAAGTTTAGGATTGGTACTGTGGTATGTAAATTTGTATATGTGGCTGGTATTCTTTTTTCCTCTGCTGCATGTGTCGTGTAACTCACTTCCATGAGTATTGTTGACACCATGGTGTCAAGTTAATTTTTATTACACCATAGTATAAAAGAGAAGATTAGCACCCTGCATGGTTACATTCCTAATCTGAGGTTTTCTGCAATTTAAAAAAATCTATCTCAGGGCTGGAACAGATGGCCCCCAAAAGCCTGCTTCTGGGCATCATCGGTGCACATGATTTAGATGCTGCACGTCTCAATGGTGCCGGGAAGCTGACTTGAAGCTTCCCAGATGTGGGTGGCTTCAAGGCCCTCTGGTGGCACGGCATTTACATGTAGCATGCCGCCAAAGCGTCATGAAGCCACCATGGGGCTGCAGTGGGATGGGAAAAGGCTTTTCCCCAACCAAAAACTGGCTTCAAGGCAGATTAGGACTGCAGCATGTGGTTGTCGCGGCCCCAATCTGTCTCCAGAAAGGGCAGCTTCAAGGAAAGGGCCTTCAGGACCATCTGTTTCATCCCTCAAATACATAAAATGTTTAAAATATTGTCTATTTCATCTTTTGATACAGAGTTTGTGTATTCTGTAAATACAGACATGCATCAGGATCAGACTGCTAGACTTTTCACTTTTGTGTTCCTTCAGATTGGCTTAGCTATATATCTGTAACGTTAGCTGAAAAGTTAGGCAGATACTTGGCTTCGGTTATATAGTAGAAACCTGTAGTGTTCTGCAATATCTGTACAAAGGTTCAGAGAAGGTGTGAGCAGTGGTGGACAGCTTTGTGAAACTTATAGACATTGACCTATATAACTGGAACGTCTTTGGAAAATTTGGTTAAAATGTACCTGTAGATGCTGGGGTGTTTGGAATTGACTATGGCCTGTTACAGACAGCCAAAATAAAGCTGCTTCGAGTCACAGTGGAGGTA
>NC_056527.1:37991120-38065734 GCF_019175285.1 Sceloporus undulatus | reverse complement strand
CCCCCCTTGCCCCTGCGCGCAAGAGGCCAAAGGCCCCGGCGGCAATCGGCGGCAGGACCGGGCTGGGGCCGGTCCCAAGGCCTCGCCGGGCCGCATCCGGGCCGCAGGTTGCCTACCCCTGCTCTATTCCCTTTGCCACATCATAAAAAGTTACTTTGAAATATTGTGATCTTCATAACGCTCTGCTGATTGCAAAAAATAAATATAGATGTGAAAAAGAGCCATAGATGAATCATTTTCCAGACTGTATGACATAAAGATGGATCAGGATTTTATTTTCTGTGCATTGAAGCGTAAATTGAATGTTATAACTAATCATGTCCAATCACTTCCAAAGTGCATAGAAGAAATGAAACAAGAAAGCAAGCCTATTAAGATTGATAGGAGGCTGACTGGTGCCTATATAATTGATGAACCTCTTCAACAAGTGAGTTCAAAACTAAAATTATTTTCAAGTAGATTATTGCATTGATATTCTGTGCTCTTTATAATGTATATATTGCATATTGTAAATTAGATGTGAATGTTGCAGAACGCACAGCCTGGTTTTTCTGAAGTGTGTTTCTACTCCAACTCACCTTTTTCATGGGACTCAATTAATTACTAAACTGGGCTGTATCACTTTTATTTGAATCTTTTTGGATGTGGATTAGGTTGTCCAATAAATGTATTTGGCAAACCAAGCACAATATAATTACCTCCTTTTTGAACAACTTATGCTATGTGTGACACTTACTCAGAAAAATCAGTATGGGTGTAGTAGGCACACTTGGTATTCTCATGAAATGATTTATGTCTTATAGAACATCTACATATATATGTTTAATGTTTTATACATATTCTATAGAATGCTTTTGAATTCCATACTGTGGGATCACTTCTAAAGGCCTTAGGTATTATATCCTTACCTTTAACAGAAACCTTGGTTGCCTCTTTAAAAGACTTTCTCTCATACACACAGCTGCCTTTCTTCCCAACCTTTGCTTCTCTTTGCTCACATTTACAATAACTGTGTCTCAGGCAACTCCTATGTTGGCTGCTGCATTTGCTTTACCACACACATTAAGCAAATTTCCTTGCCAGAGTTGTTTTCTGAATTATCTTTAGTTTTTGACTAGGCTTGAATGCCTTTGGTTTAAAGGAAATGGGTAGGCTGTATTTACTTTCTGTCTCATGATCTTAGCCACAGGTTAACGCAAATAGCCTGAAACAGATGTCACAAACCTGCAGGTAAAGTTTAGCACAAAACTGTTGTTTCCTTAGTTTATATATATTACTGTTTCTGCCCTTTGCCCTTCTGCACATATTGCTATTTCTGCCTGTTACCCTTACACTGGCTCTTCAAAAATGAAAGTAATAGATTAATTGTAAAGTCATTGAAAAAACAATGTGATTGATTCTTAAGGAAACATAACATTAGGAAAAAACAAAATCTGTGCTTTTTCATCAAAGTTCTTTAGCAGGAATAAAATATATAAACTAAATCTAATATTAGTCCTATTGAAATAAAGGGGTTTTGTAACTGTGATGAACAAGTCTCGTTCATTTCACAGAGTCAGTTCTAGGTTAATTTAATGTCAGATTTAGCCTTGCCTTAAATGTTTCAGTCATTAAAAGATAATGCAATGATATACCAAGAAATGCTACACTAGGCCCTTGATATCCGCTGGGGTTTAGTTCCAGGACCCGGTGTGAATACCAAAATCCATGGATGTACATTTCGTTATATATAATGACAAGCTTTGCTTTTTGGATTTTTTAAAAAGAAAATATTTTGAAGCCATGAATGGTTGAATCCACAGATACAGTCAATAGATATGGCATGCCGGCTGTATATCATGTCTGTTTCTTTTGTATTTTGTTGATTAAGTCTTCTGTGCTGCAGAGTCTGTTTTTGTTTGTGTGGATTTTAATTGTAGAATGTAAGAGATTAAGATTTGCCACTGCAACCATGACCAGATATGAACCTTGGGTGGGCTAGTGTGCCCTCTCCTCTGGTTCTGTCTTTCTCTGAACATGGATGGAAGCTGCCATTCCTGGATTGCAGCAGGGCATAGTTTTGCCTTTCCATCTGAATTCAGCAGACTGTGGTTGGTATAAACCCATATTTAAACCATCCTTTCTTGTACAGGACTTGAAAACGTCTAATCCATTTTTTTTGCACTCTAAGAAAGGAGGCAGGAAAGTAAGGAGCACATGATTTCAAAAGATACTACTGTTTTATGCCTGTAATAGCAAGTGATACTTTGCTATTGTTTGAATTCAGATATTCCTGTATAAACTGGAAGCAGCACTGTTATTGTAGGAACACATTTCTTTCCTGGAAGCACCTTTTAAAACTTGTAAACTCGCCTCTGGGGAAACTCCACTGTAATATGCAAGGTCTGTTTTACCTTTGGGCACATGGTTGGATTTCATGATCTGATCTCTTCCAGTTCTTGAAATCATTCCAGATAAATACTGGTATTAGCTTAGTTATCCAGAGGTTTAAGGTCTATTTATTGTTTTGTCCTAAAATGTTGGAACTAAAGTTTTTATGATGTTGTAAAATATATAAAGCTTGTTGTTAATGAAAGCTTAACTCCTTATATAATAACTTAATTCTGAGATTTGTGGAATTAAGATAAAAAGCAAAGCAGTCTCATGATGATAAACTGTAAGATTTGGAAAAACTGGCATGTGAACGTCACAGCTAACTCTGGCTGGTGTTCACTGTCTGCAAGTGTAAGTGTGAATGACACAGTCAGATGTAATGTGCTTATTTATACATTGGTCGCTGCTTGATTTCTGATGCTTCTGGAATGCCACAGACCATTATTTGTCAGGAAGATAATTTTCAACATTGATGTGATGCAGGTATACAATAAACTAGGCTTTCAAGAAATGGACTTTATATTCATTGTTCCCCTACAGTGCAAGTAAACCTCCTCTCCCCAGGGCAGTTCTATCAACATTCAAGGTTATGTACGATTAGATGTTAAAATGTAGATAAGCAGTCCAAAACTTTGAATACAAAAGCCTGTATTGTTATATACAATGACAATTGTATTGTAAAATACAAAGTGTAAAATCCATTCCTTTGGGTCCGAATTTGTTTTTCATTAGCATGATCACCCTCTTCTTGAGGTTTCACTCTGGATGCTTCCACTGATGAAAAGCAGGAGAAAGCAATTTTCCGTGTACTTTTTTGGGGTTTTGTCCTGTGGTCCCCTAGGCATTTCCAGAAAAAATTATTGTGGAGCATTAGGGTGAATACAAAAATTATATCCTTCCCCATTCCTCTAGCAGGATTCCTCTGCTGGATCAAAATGATTCTTCAGACAAAAGGAAGCATTCTGCTCACAAGTGGCAAAGTCTAAATTTAGTAATTGTCAGGTACAATAGGTAAGGAACTGTGAATTAAAGCTGTTTTTGACCAACAATGAACAACTTTACATATGTTTAATATTATCCCTCTTCCTGATGAGGCCTTCAGCCTTTACAGGTTTACAGGTTTTGATTGTAAATAGTTTTGGGGAAGGAATTTTTCCTGTCTTCTTGTTTTAGTCATATTTTAATATTTTATTTATGTATTTTGATATAATTTTAGGTTATCCAGTTTTCTCTGCGTGACTATGTCCAGTATTGGTATTATACACTAAGTGATGATGAATCTTTTCTTCTTGAAATCAGGCAGGCTCTGCAAAATGCACTAATTCAATTTTCTTCTAGGTAAGAATTATCTGTACGAACAATTTAAAATGCATCTAGAAAGCTTCCCTTATAATTATTCCAGTAGCTTGGCCAGGTAAACTATTGGGTGACCTTGGGCAAGTCACACTCTTTCAGCCTCAGAGGATGGCAGTGGCGAAAAACATGCCAAGAAAATGCCATGATAATTTAGCTTTAGGGTTGCTGTAAGTCGAAAATATCTTGAAGGCACACAGCAACAAAATTTACAAGAGGAGATAGAATTTTGCCCAGAAATGTTCTTTACAGAATAATTTACATACAGATACATGCATTAAAAATATGCCAGCTCATAAAGAGTAACACTTGTATTTTATGACAGTGTTCATTATTTTTATTTTTATTTTCATTTTAGTTGTGGTACCTGGCTTTCATGACATGTTGGTTCTTTGAATATATTGATGGGAGTTTAAAATTATTCTGAGATGTATATAGGTAGCTGACAAACAATAAAACTTATCTGTGGGAGTGTGTGGAAAATAATTATACACAATAACGTTGGGCTATTGAAGTGAAACAATTTCAATGTAGCAGTAGCAAGTACATTTCTATACCGCTTATCAGTGCACTTAAGTACTCCTTAAACAGTTTACAATGTGTAAGCTAATTGCCCCCAAGAACCTGGGTACTCATTTTAGCAGTCTTCGGAAGGATGTAAGGCTGAGTCGACCCTGGAGGCCTGCCTGGGATCAAACTCACAACCTTGTGGTTGTGAATGGCTTCAGTACCATCATTTAACCACTGTGCCACCAGGGCTCCCTAACAAAAAAGCTAAAGCTGAAATGCTGAAATACAGTATGCTTTTGCAAACAGAAATTGTGCATCTTCTTTTAAAGGACCATTTTATGTTACTTGCATGTTGTCTAGGAATGTAACTCTTCACAAAGTTTCATCTTGGAAGAAGCAGTGGGTAGTTTTCTTCCTGTTGCAAGCAAATTTTTGAAAACCACATAGATTTCAAAGCCTATTTGCAACTCAGAACTTATTCTGAACAAAACTTTACTTGGTTGCTTTTTACAAAAAAAAAATATATGCATTTTCTGCACATTTCCACACTGAAACACCATTTCATGTTCAGAAAAAGCTGATTCTTGTACAGAAAATGTACACATAAGTGACGTCCCATATTGTGAAGATTCTCATCAGTCCAGGATTCTATTCCTCAGTGTTTCTCAATGCTTACCACCAACATGTTTTTTTAACCATTTTACAAATGCTTTCAAATGTTCTATCCATCCCTAATGTAATTTGTAATCCCTATTATAGTGCAAAATCACTGTTTTGAAAGCTTCCAAGGACAGAAAATGACATATTTTGCCCCTGTCTCCCCCATTGGAGGTGTGAAAAAATGCCATTAAGGCAACTTCTGGCCCATGGGCCACATTTGGCCTACTTCTTACCACATCTTTTTAATTATAAAAAGAAAGAAATGTTGTTCTTGCATCACAGAAGGAATGATGTTATCCTTCATTCAATTGTAGCTGTGATGTAGATATTTTTACTGATTGAAACATGAATTAATTACAGGTAACTTGCCTGCAACTAGTTGATTCCAGACATTGATTAGCGATACTAAGCCATGAAATTGGTAGTATCTGGTATAAAATAGTTAATAACATTTCATTCATTGTAGTGTAGTTAGTTGGTTCACAAGTATCACAGGCAAATTATAAATCCTAATTGACTAAGTTTTGAATTAATGGTTGATTTAGCTTTTATCTTCTTTTTTAGTCTCTTCAATTTAACAACTATTTTATATAAGGTTGCCACCTAGTGTTCTGCTTTAATGTTTGCAGTTGCAGTATTGAAAATAAAAGTTGCTTCTACTGAATCAGTTATTAAGAACTGTCAACTAATAAAATTTAATTATAGTTTCTTTTTACTAAACCTATTTACTTGGTTTTTCAGAATATCCTCAGTTAAAATATTGTCTTAATTATTTTTTACTAAAGAGTGTTAAATTACTCTGAGGAAATATGTCCCTGTACAGTGATTCTGCTTCTTAAAATTTTGTCAATGTACTGTTTCTTACTAAAAAGGTCAAAAGAAATAGATTGGCAGCCATATTTTACTACCCGACTTGTAGATGACTTTGCCACTCACCTTAGAGTATTCAGAAAAGCTCAGCAGAGGATAACTGAAAAAGATGATCAGATTAAAGGTAATACTTGATTTTAAATATTATGTTCTGTTGATTTTCATAATGAACTGCATTAAAGTTTTGGCTGTTTCTCAATACATCCAAGTGTCATAGTCTACCAAATGAATAGTGTGTGTGTGTGTGTGTGTTAGCTTTTCATATTTATTGATGAAAGAGGTCTAGTTTAGACCATAACCTATAGTGATAAACAAATATGATGCCTAAAGATCATATTGAATACATTGCTTAACATGGGTACTAGCTTTTTTGTGGGTTTTTTGGGCTATGTGGCCATGTTCTAGAACATAGCCCGAAAAGCCCACAAAAAATATGGATGCCGGCCATGAAAACTTTTGACTTCACATAGGTACTAGCTGTTCTGGCCCAATTTCTACCACTTCCTGACTACAGCTCAGTGCTCCATATCCCAGGTCCTCCCTTCACAGAAATGGTTTCTGTGAAGACCCAAGTGATTGCAACAGGAATGAGAACAGATAATTCCCTTGCTTCTTCATAAATTGACATGACTGTCTTGAGACAGCTTCTGGTGAAGTTTTTTTGTGTCTCAGATACCAGTGGGAGTGCCCATATTGAGGGAGGATGGCCAGTTGCTGTAATCAGGTGAATAATGTCTCTTAAATGGGATAGATTCGAGCTTTCCACAGTTAAACTGGAAATTTGACATTATTTAAACATGCATATTTTGGTACAGCCTTGCCAAAAAAATTGGGTGAGTAGCGGCTTCCTACTAGACTCCTGACAACAGCAGTTAACAGAGATTACTATTTGTTGGGTATGCTAAACACAAAGAACAGATAGCCTTGTCTCTGAATTGAAAATCTGTTTTATTGTAACGGAAATATGAAAAATGTACCTACACAGAGCTTTTCCAAGAAGTGCGTTTCTTGGCACATATGCCAGGAAAAAATAACTCATCTGCAAAGAAGGAGCTATTTGCAAATGGTACTGAAAGGTAAATTCACATAGATGTATAAATGTGGAAAGCAAATGTTAGTATAGCTGTTGCAACATCATAGGGCTAAATGCAGACCAGAATACTTGAGTGTATATTTTTGGATCCACACAATTTTCTCCATTTGTGTTTAGATGGAGCAGAAGATCTTGTAGATACATTTTTTGAAGTTGAAGTTGAAATGGAAGAGAAAATATGCCGTGATCTAGTCTGCACATCTCCCAAAGATGAAGAAGGTTTTTTTTTAAATTTCTTTTAAAAGATTCAGTGTGGTTAAATTATGCCAACAACCAGTCTTCTGGAAATAAATGGATATTTCAGGGCATACAGTTGTTACTTTAATGATAATGTAGAATAGGATCTTTTTGTACTTCACAGGGTCACACTGAATTTTGTTATAATACAAAGTAATCCCTTTTTCTGTTGTTGCAGAAATGGGACCTGAGATTCCATAGTACACATAGTTCACATTAATATTATAATGTTTGGAATGATTTTGCTTTTGTAGAAGTTATTATCAGTAATCGATATTTTGGATTTTGTCATATCGATCCAAACTGAGGTGGTATTAGTTGTGGAATAAGAAGATAGCGATTTCTTTTTTTAAAGATAAAAAGGGAAGATGTTTAACTGTATCCTAGATTTTGTTGTACATTGTTTTCTTTTTTATCTTGTCTCTTTAGGATTCCTAAGGGATCTGTGTGAAGTTTTACTGTATTTATTGCTACCTCCTGGAGACTTCCAGAATAAGATCATGAGATATTTTGTCAGGGTAAATTTAATTTTGTATTCTATCACAGGAATATATTGTATTTCTTAGCTTAATAACTCCATAATGTTTGTATAATCATGAGCAACAACATTTTTTAAAGTTAGGTATGTTCAATTTTTTTCTTTAATTTTTGGTTGTGCTACTTCTAAATAATTGATCGTTTAACAAATACACCTCATAAAATATTTAAAAAGGAATTGTGCATGATGCATTCCACTGCTCAGCTTCAAAGCATGAAGGATTTCTATAACTTGGCATTGTTCAACCCTATCTTGCATCTGCCTGTGCAAACAGGCGGTGTGATGGTATGTTAAGGCCTAGGCCTCTTCCATATGAGGGAAGGTTGAATGAGGATATGAGAAGTTCATCTGCAGTGAACTGGTTCATATCTTATATAAAAGCACTTTTGTACCTTTTCCAAAGGAAGAGGGATTTTTAAATTGTATATAGTATGTGTGACCACAAATTATTAAATGGCTCATATTAAAAGAGTCCCAGATTCTAGTATTTTTGCTTACAGGTCCACTAAATAAATTGTGGGAGGAGAGAATATTTGTGACTGCAGCATTAGTTGCTTGATCAGTTGACAAGATGATAGCTCTGCAAATATCAGTTTATTGAAGGACTTCCTCTCAGGTTGCACCACCTGCAAGGCATAGACTGAGGAAAGATATTCAACAACCCTTTAGTGGTTGCAGCAACCTCTTCTGTTATTTCGCGTTGAAGATAATAGTACCGTATTTTCCAGCGTATAAGGCAACCCCCAAGTCGCCTGCCGGCAGCATCCCCGCATCGGCTGGAGGGGGCCTCTCTGAAGGCCTGAGAGGACCTGCGGCGGCTGGGCTCTCACCGCCATTTTTCTTCTAAAAGGTGGCGGCGGGGAAGCGGCTCCAGAGCCGGCCGGGGCAAGGGAAAGAGACGGCCCCTTCTCGGCGCTGCTGCCTCCACCGCCAGGGACCCTCCGCTCCTCCAGCAGCTTCTCATGTCCTCCACGGAAGCCACCACTGCCACCCCGCAGAGGACTTGGGAAGCCGCTGGACGAGTGGAGGGCGCCCGGGGGCGGCGGTGGTGGCGGTGGCAGCGCCGAGAAGTAAGGGGCTGGCTCTTTCCCTTGCCCCAGCCGGCTATGGAGCCACTTCCCCGCCGCGGGTCCTCTCAGGCCTTCAGAGAGGCCCCCTCCAGCCGGCGCCAGTACCTGCTGGCTAGGAGAGGACCCAGGAAGGACCCCAGAGACAGGGAGGAGGCTATGCCATTCGCCTGTCTCTGGGATAAAAAACCAGCGCATAAGGCAGACTTAGAAAGTTGCCTTATACGCTGGAAAATACGGTAAATGTTATCCATCAAGTTAGGAGTTTCAGGCCCTACTAAGTTATCAGCAACATCAACTAAAATATTTTATCCTGTTTCGAACAACTCAATCACAGCTGCCACTTTCCTTTCTGCTTTCTATTGGATTTTATTGTTAGCCCTCCACGTAGGTGGCCTTGCCTACCATGGCTTTGAGCTTCTGCGGAAGGCAAACCTGGCAGAAGTAATAGGTCGCATATCCATGCCGCTGTGCATATGCGCCACTGCGAGCATGCGTCCCATTATTTTCTATGGGGCTTGAGCATACACTCTTTTCTCCATATGCAGGGGTGGAGTCTGGAATGGATCCCCTGTGTATGGGGAGGGCGGACTGTACCATAAATGTAGTTTCTCCCGTAATCTTTATACTGAAACTTCCTATCCCAGTGATGGCGAATCTATGCCATGCGTGCCGGAAGTGGCATTTTAGGCCATTTCCTCGGGCACGGGGTGAGGGAGAAGGCGGAAGAGGCACGCAAGTGCCTGTTCTTCCTCCCTGCCTTTTCCTGGCCTCCAGCTGTCTCTCGAAGATAGTTGGAAGCCAGAAAAAGGCGCTCCAGAGAAGGAGCCAGAGGAGCGCTTCTCTGGCTCCTCCTTGCAACCTTCTCCCGGCCTCCAGCTGCCTCTTCAAGAGAGCTAGAGGCTGGGAAAAGGGCGGGGAGAGGAGGAGCGACCGGCACGTGCCACTTGCTCCTCACCAGGGAGCTTTGCCGGCCTCCAACTGTCTCAGGAGAGACAGCTGGAAGCAGGGAAAGGTCCGTGGGGAGGGAGGCAGGGGTCCTGCCCATCTCCCTTCCTTCCCACTTACCCTTCCTGTCCTCCAAGTGCCCCAAACGGAAAGGGAAAGGTCCGTGGGGAGGGAGGCAGGGGCCCTGCGATTCCTCTTCTTCCCCTTTTGCCCTTTCCTCACCCTCAAAAGGCTCTAGTCTGGCAACCCCCTTCAAATCTTGAGAAGATGTACATCTTGCTATATTTTGGTTCATTTATCTTTTTGGCATCTGGAGTATAGATATGATGTATATTTATGGAACTGCTACCCACAGCTCTGATAATGCCTTGATGATTATATATTTTACATGCAGCATGAAATAAGGATTTATTCTCATATGATCTTCATTACTATATCTGGATTGATGTACGAGGTTTTAGTTTTAGTTTAAGATCCTGACCTAGTTAAAATTTTAGAGAAAGTTATTGTTTACATGACTTGCAAGTATTACTTTTATTATTGTTCCTTTTCTTTCAGGAAATCCTTTCTCAAGGAATTCTTCTTCCATTAATAAATCAACTCAGTGATCCTGATTATATTAATCAGTATTTCATATGGATGGTAAGCTTGTTAGCCTTGGAGGGCATTTTGAAAATGTCTGTATGCCCCATGCTCTCACCTTTTTCAATATAATTCAATAGCAGCAAGCATACAGCAGAAATGGACTTTGCAGTCATGGTATATCAAATAGTTGCTATCAGTGTTAATCAGTTCTTTTAAAACTTTTCCAAACTGTAGTTTTCCAGGCTGAAATACTCGAAAAGAGCATTATATAAATGCAACATCCCCCAAAGTGGCTGGAACATTACTTTGTTTAGAAAATAATTCACTCGTATTTATTATCTGAACTTTTAAAAAGCTAGTGTTGAACTAGCAGTATTTCATAGAGTAATAGTCAAAGCAGCAGTCAAGAGCATATAGTCAGAGCAACAAAAAATGTATATTTTGCTTTCGTATATTTTTACATTAATTTTTTCCTGCATTATGGTTTACCAGGCCACTGGTTTCATAAGAATATAAATTGTTCTTGTTGTTCTTCTACAACAGGCAGGTGCCTGCATACTGCTAGAACACTGCTAGCCTAAGTATATTTGCTGAATATATTCTGACTTCCAACTGACTAAGGGCATGAAATTTTGTTTTGTTACATACCGTATTTTGCCAGTGATAAGACATATTTTCTTTGCCATCATGAAACAAGTATATTGATAACAAGAAAATAATGAAGTTTCGTGCTGCTAGGAGGCAGTATGAAGCAGTTAAAAACAACTTCTTGGCAAATAAAATGTAATTCTTGGAAAATGATTACATATTTGTATATCAAAAGCATGTCTGTTTGGAAAAAATAGGTTAATTGTTAGTAACATTAGCTTTTCCTCACATATTTTAGATCCGTGATTCAATTTGCAACTATGAGGCCTTTATGAACATTGTTAAAGTAAGTGACAAAATAGGGGAGTTAGAAGCAGTAAGAGATAAAGCAGCAGAAGAACTGCAGTATCTTCGATCCTTGGATACAGCTGGAGATGGTTAGTATTTACATTTTCAGTTTTAAACTGTCATTATAACATAATTTGTTTTGCCTTCATACATTAGCTGCTAGACCAGGGGTGGGCAACTCTGGAAAGCTAAAAAAACAACAAAAAACATTTGGGACTGCAATCCTACACCTGTAAAAGCAAAAAATTTTGCCTCCAAGTGTCCCCTAAGGTGTTGTTGTTAAGTTCCGTCAAATTAGTTTCAACTTGTGACAACTCTATGAATGGTAGACTTCCAACTCACCCTGTTATCAACTGTTCTGCTCAGGTCTTGCAGAATCAGTTATGGTTTTCCTCTTTTTCTACTGCCTTCTACCTTACCAAGCATTATTGTCTTTTTATGATAGGTCCAAAGTATGTCAGTCACAGTTTAATCACCTTGGCCTCTAGGTAGAGCTTGGGCTTGATTTGTTCTAGGACCTATTATTGGTCTTTTCAGCAGTCCATGGTATCCATAGAGCTCTTCTCCAGCACCACAGTTCAAATAAGTTGATTTTCTTCAAAGCTTTTACCTGGCTTTTACAGCTATACATAGCAATTGGAACTAAGAAATTGGCAGAGACTATCCTAACTTTAATATTCAATGCTATATCTTTACACACCAGTATCTTTTCTAGTTCCTTCATAGCTATTATAGCCTTCTTCTGATTTGTTGGCTGCAATCTCCATTCTGATTAATGACTGAGGCATGGTATGGAATATCTAACTATTTCAGTGTCTTCATCATCTACTTAAAGTTATGTGAATAATCTGTGGTCATTATTTTTGTTTTCTTAATGTTCAATTGTAAACATGCTGTCTTACTTTCTTACTTTATTTTCTTTGCTAACTGCTTAAAGTCTTTGCTGTTTCCTGCCAGTAGTATGGTGTCATCTGCATATCTTAAATTGTTGATGTTCTTTCCTTCAATTTCACACATCCTTCCTCTGAATCTACAAGTTGAACAGATAGGGTGATAAAATGCAGCGTTGCCTAACCCCGTTGCCAATGGGCAATTATTCTATTTCACTGTATTCTGTTCTGATGGTACCTTCTCCTAAGTTGAATTTTGAGAATCAACTTCCTTACATGGGAAATTAATTCAATCCCCGCAGTCCCCTTTCTTAGGGACTGGAATGTATACTGAATGTTTCCGATCTCTGGGCCATTGTTTGGTTTTTCCAAATTGTTGGCAGATTCCCTTTTAGAAATTAGAGCTAGAGTAGATTCTGTCTCTATAGCTTGAAGCAACTCGGTTGGTATGCCATCTCTTCCTGGTGATTTATTTCTCCCAAGTGATCCAAGTGCAGATTCCACTTCACTTTATAAAATTGTAGGTTCATTTTCAAATGGTTCTTCCTCAAATTAATTTGTTATCCTTTTGCCCCTTATATAGTTCTTCATTGTAATGTTTCTGTCATCTTTTTATTTCTGCTTGATTTTGCAGTTTCATTTTCCCCTACTGGTCATAGAACATCTCCATTCTTGTTTTAAATTTCTCTTTCATTTCTTGGGTCTTGCAGAAGAGGTCTTTTGTTCATTTTCTTTTGTTGTCATCTTCAGTTTCTCTGCATTGATTGCATTCAGGGTTCTGAACATATTTTTGTCATCTTTTACTTTTGCTTCTATCCTGTTCTTAACTTCCTGTAGAGTTTCATCTGTTATCCATTGAGGCTTCTGTTTCTTGTTGGCTACAGATAAGACATAGGATTATCAGCGTAGGAGCTAGATACCATCTATAGCTCATACAATGGAATGTATATACTCATTGAGTTCAAGGATGAAAACAATCATAGAATCATGGAATCGTAGAGTTGGAAGAGACCACAAGGCCATCCAGTCCAACCCCCTGCCATGCAGGAAATCTCAATCAAAGCATCCCCGACAGATGGCCATCAAGCTTCTGTTTAAAGACCTCCAGGGAAGGAGACTCCACTACACTCTGAGGGAGTGTGTTCCACTGTTGAACAGCCCTTACTGTCAGAAAGTTCCTCCTAATGTTGAGGTGGAATCTCTTTTCCTTTACCTTGCATCCATTGTTCTGGGTCCTGTTCTCTGGAGCATCAGAAAACAAGCTTGCTCCCTCCTCAATGTGACATCTTTTCAAATATTTAAACAAGGCTATCCTATCACCTCTTAACCGTCTCTTCTCCAGGCTAAACATCCCCAGCTCCCTAAGTTGTTCCTCATAGGGCATGGTTTCCAGTCTGAAGAGCCTAAGAAAGAGGATAAATGTTATTTTAATCCAAAAATAAATTCTTTTATTCCCTTTGCCCATAGTTTTGGGGCCTGGATGCAGCTCAGTATCACAGCCAAGTAAGCAGCAGTTCCAGTCTTTCAGGAGAGGGACATCCTCAACCAGCTCTTAATAAAAACAGTCATAGATAGCAAGAGCAGCTAACCATTTTGGGGGCCTCCGATGTCATGCATAGAGACTATTTCTTAGGCCAGATTCTGCTTCAGAAAATTAAAGTTGTTACTCCTCCATTTCCAGACAGAAACTGCTTAGGAGACACAGGAAGGTGGTACTCTTACAATCTGTCAAGATATCTTTTGAGATGGTGGTCCCTTCTAAAAGTGAATTTATTCAAGGAATAGTTCAGATTAAAGTGATAATGGACACAAGCCTTCATGGCTTGGGTGTACACTGTGTATCTATATTAGCACAGGGAAATTGGACTGTCAACCAAGCTTTTCACATAATAAACTGTTGAGATACAATCATTTTTGTGTCAGATTGAAGGCAAGAATATACGGATTTGCACATGACCACAAAAAGTTGCATCCAGTCCCAAGATGGTGCAAGATCAAGATCTTCAGTGAAGTTGGTTAGCCTACATTTAGTTTGTCCAGAAACCCACAATATTTAGATACAAGAACATTTAAAAGGACAGTTTAACTTTCAAGCCAATTGGCTGAGGTCATAGATCAAATATATAAGTGTTTATAACTCTCTTTCAGAAAGATGAGGTATGGAAGGTTGATACAGTCAGCCCTCCCTATAGGCGGGCTTGCCTTCCGTAGCTTTGAGCTTACGCAGAAGGCAAACTCCAGCAAAAGTAATGGGGTGCATACATTTGCCTCCACGAGCATGCACCTCTGCAAGCACACACTTTATTATTTTCTATGGGGCTTGAGCATACGCTCTTTTCCCCATACGTGGGGAGGGGGCGCGTCCGGAACGGTTCCCCGCATTTGGGGAGGGCAGATTGTACTGTAATTTTTGAGCTAGCTAAAGGATCCTTGCTAATCCTATTCCACTAGTCCTCATAGCTGGATTCATCAGGAAACTAAAAGCGGAAAGGGGAGAAAACCTCCTCTTCCCATGGAAAAAACACCTCATTTAACTCCACTTGCTTCCATTCCCAGTCTGATTTGCAAGCTTCCTCTTCCCATGAAAGTAACTCCACATTTAACACTACTTGGTTCTCCTCTCAATCCAATGTTAAAACCTCTCCTCCAGCACCTGGAAATCAGTTAGGTGTTCAGGAGAGGTTCAGAGAAGGAGGGATGGAAGTGGTATTTTCCCCTGTCCATCCTTCCTTAAAGCCCCCTAAGTTTTACCCTCGATGATCATATCATATTATCCATGTGTCATATCAAAATCTATGTTTTTTACCCTGAAACCACCCATTGACTTCTACATGAGATCAATTTGTAGATGAGTATATATGTTAGGTCCTTGATAGGAGGTTAACATGTTGACCCTGCCATTTGAAACAATAGGCCAGGTTTAGTGCACTGTACTATCTTCCATTCACTGCAGAAAAAATAAATGTTAAGCCCAACTTTGTTTTCAGGGCTTAACCCTAAGCTTAGAGTATAATTATGAACTAGCTTACAGATGCTAAGGAGATGATAAAACATTGAAAAACTGTGAAAGGGACTGCTGCATTTTCCCCATATTAAAAAATAACCGATTTTTAAAATGTATCGTGTAATAATAATAATAATAATAATAATAATAATAATAATAATAATATGGTTTATTTGTAATCCGCTTTTCCAAAGTATGATCAAAGCGGTGTAACATCTGTGCAATCTTTTCTATGCCATTTATAATGTCAGTAGACCTTTTAACCTCTTTTTGATTGTCATGTCTTTCCTATGTTTCCAAAATTATTAATAAAAACAACCTAATATTTCCAAAAGCTGTCAAAATGTAACAAGACAAAAGTAGCTCTGGTATGGTGTCAATCAATTTGCACTGTTAGTAGTTTTTGCAGCAAAACTCCTAATAATTTCCTGTCCTTAAAAATGGGGTGAAGCAGGCAGGCATGAAGGAGAGGCCTCTGGCTGCTCTGCCTGCTATCAGCCCCAGGACCATGGCAACCGGATGGCCTGCTCTTAAAGCAGGATGCCACCATGGTCCCAAAAAGGCAGCCAGCAAGGAGCGGATTTTCACCTTTCCTTTTGCTGGTGGCTTTGGGCTGTCTTTGCTGGCCTCAGAGTGGCTTCTAGCTGCGATGGGGGCATGCATCATCTGCATGCTGTGCCCCTGAAGCAGCCAGAAGCCACTCTATTTGGCCCAAGTTACTCACATTAAAAATGCAGCATTTCTTTTTCAGTGTCTCTTGGTTTTCCATTTATACTTTAATCCATTTATATTTTAATCCATCTAGCATTCCAGAAATCTAATTGAATGATTTCTGGTTTTTTAGGTTTTACTTCTTAATGTGTTTATTTTCAGATATCAACACTATAAAAAATCAAATAAATAGCTTATTGTTTGTGAAGAAAGTATGTGATTCAAGAATACTGAGGCTGCAGTCAGGAAAAGTAAGTAACCTCAGATGAAATGTGTTAGTATTAAAAATATATATTTAGGCTCATCCATAAAGATATATTATATACATCTAGTCATGTGGACTGTATTTCATATTAGTGTTCTCATAAATGTTAGCCCAAATTTGTTGTATACAGTATCTATATTTTATATAAACGTGTGGATAACCATGAAGCTCCACATGTTTGATGAACATAATCCATTTAGATTAATTATTTTCTCATTAACTTTCTCATGCTAAAAAAATAACTTATTATATATGAGTCTGTTATTGGCCTCAGGGCTGCATGACACATTTTCTGGTATTCTTTACTTTTAATGACTTTCCCAATCCACTAAATCACCTGCTGATGGCATTATCACAGAACAAAATTCGGAGGTGTAAATGTAATGGGGAAATAAAGAAATCTTACCAAATTTCTTGTTCTGGTCAAGATAGCTTGTTTCAACACTGGAAACACATTAACATATGTGATTTTTCCCCCCTGCCAGTTCCAGAATGAGATGACAAACACTTTTTCATTAAGATTTCTGTAATTTATCCAGAATATGCAAAACTAGTGTGTTTTTCCTTTGTCAAGCAAAACATATACATAGCAAGCTTTTTGATTGGTCAAAACTATGCGAGTAATCCATAAAGATGCAAGTAATCCTGGCTTTTGAAAGTCCATGCGTAATAGTTTAGCTATGCAATTTGTACAGTTTACACAATGTGTGCAAAAATCATTTTTCCAATTGCAGAAAAATATATTTCTGTCTCATTGGAGATTCCCCCCCCCCTCCCCGCCGAGTTCCTTTTTCTCAAATGCGAGAACAGAAGAAAGCGTTTACATCCCTAATAGGGGGAAATTACAGAGTCTTTGGCTCTGTTTCCCAGTTTTACTTAGCTGTAAATATTTCGGCAACAAACATTTTTGACACTTTGGATTACTAATATGGAAAAATTACCTATATTTGACCTGTGAAAATGTTGCTGGAATTAAATAAGCATGCCTTCCCTTGAAACACTGTAGATATGTTGCTGCTAAAATCATGTTCGTGTTGGGATTATGTTGATTTTAATTTAGGATTTCATGCATGGTTGTCTTTATCCAGGAAATAGATACTGTGAAACTGGCTGCAAACTTCGGAAAACTTTGCACAGTCCCTCTGGACATCATTCTAGTAAACAATGTTGCACTACAATTTTTTATGGGTAAGAACACAATAAGGAAAATGCTGTATTGTGTTTCAAATTATGGAATACCTTATTAGGATATCATACACATAAATGAATTAAAAAGACAGAAGGAGAAGTTAGTTTGGTGTCCTGTCTAATTCAGCACAATTTATTGATTTGATTTGCTTTCTCCTGCAAAATGAAGTTATATCCAACTTCTTCCAAGTCAGAAGAATGGGAGTCAAGTATGGCATTTGTGGTGAGGCAAATGTATAGAAAGCAGCAAATGGAAGTTCCACAAGGCCAAGTAAAAACAAAATCACCTGTTTCTCATATCACAGAGCAAATTTCATCTGGAAATTTGCTAACCTGATAGTGTATTAACCAGAATATATCTGTACCTGACCAAATACACAATGGATTTTTGCTTTAAATGTAAGTTCTGCATATAGGATCTGGTTTACTTGGGCTGGAACAAATAATCATTTCCTATTCTTTGCATTGCACTGCTCTGAGAATATTATTTCAAATGACAGTACATACTCTTGTTTCATATTTAATCGTCTCCATACTTCCTTCCATTGAAAAAGCAGTATCTCTTACTAGGTTGTTATGGTGAATTTCAGCTCACCATAACAATTTTTTGTTCCTGAATAAGCCTTGAATTTATATATTATGTGCTGTTCAAGATTGTCTCAGTAAGAAACCACTGATGGCACAGTGGTTAAATGTCTGAACTGCAGTCATTCGCTCAAAACCATAAGGTTGCGAGTTCAGTACCAGCAAAAGGGCTCAAGCTTGACTCAGGCTTGCATCCTACCGAGGTTGCTAAAATGAATACCCAGATTGTTGGGGGCAATTAGCTTACAGTTGTAAACTGCTTAGACACTGTTAGTTCAGTATGAAGTGGTGTATAAATTGTTTGTTTGTATATGCATAATACATTTTTGGATCTTAAATCTGGTGTTCAGCATTGCAGTATCTCATGCAAGAGTAATTTGTTGAATCTGTAATACAGCACTGATCCAAAATCAATATCAGCACCATTTTGCTAATATAATTTTTAAAAATCTCCCACAGTAATTCCATATTATTCTAGTAATATGATTGGATTTATTTTATTTTGTAGATTACATGCAGCAGATGGGAGGCCAAGCACATCTCTTTTTCTGGATGACAGTAGAAGGATACAGGGTTACAGCGCAGAAACAGCTGGAAGTGTTGCTCAGCCTTCAGAAAGATGGAATGCATCAGACAGCACAAACCAAAGGCCTTTTAAGAACAGCTGCAGTTGGAATTTATGATCAGTATTTGTCAGAGAAGGTACAAATGGGTTCTAAAGAAAAGTAAGCTATATAGGAACTGGACTATATTTTTCATTGTGGGTTACAAAGAAGAAACTTATACATGGAAAAAAGTCAATAACAGGTATATCGGGTTAGTGTGTTGTTTAACCTGCTGAATAACAAAATACCAAATGGCTAAGATATTGTCACCAGTTAAAGATTATCATACCTATTTCATATCTTCTGTATCCTCTCAGTGAATGTTTCCAATACCATACTGGTATAAAGTAGTCCTTTTTTAATCCTTAGAAGCAGTCTAGACATCTGTTGCTTGCACAGGAATCTTAGAATAAAGTTGTTGATCATCTGTTGCTTGCTGATGTATCAAGCATAAAAACAATAAACTATATCAGGGTGATTTTTAAGCATAAAAATCTGTAACTACAAAAGATCTGTTTTTTTTCCTCCTTTATTTCAGAAGACTTTCATTTTCATTCATATTCTTGACTTTATGTGTTCATTTTAGTTTGGATTTGGGAATTTTAGCCACATGCAGCAAAAACTTTAACTGTTTGGCTTTATATTTATTGTGTAGGGAGAAGGCATAGAATGTGGACCTTCTAAAATGTAAATTCATATTCTACTCATAAATAAATTTTTTCTTTCTAATTTCTATGACAGGCAGCTCCAAGAGTAAGCATTGATGATGCCTTGGTAGCGAAGCTGGAGGAAAAACTGAATAATGAAGACCCAACACCTGAAATCTTTGATGAAATTCAGAGAAAGGTACGTCATAGTCGGTTTCATAAACAAAGGTGGAACTTGTTGCTTAGAACTAGTTTTGTTGATTTTAGATTAATATTCAAGATTGTTCTGGAAAAAATGTTGGACAGTTTCTTGTATGAGCAGCTTCATGCTTTACTGTTTAGGCCTTGATGGAAATCTAAATGTACTAGTGTAAAGTCGAAGGCTAAATGTACTAGCATTCTAATAATGGTGCTTTTTGATGTCATGTTAAGTTTACACTGTTGCAAATTTGAATTTGGATTTAGAAAGAAGCTTCTAAATTTGAGGACACAGTAGAATAAATCAGTATTGCTAAGCTGTTAGAAAAGAATTAGGGAACATTTATTTAGAAACACTGTTGTATTAATAGTTTTGGCACAGGTATTCTATATTTAATTGAAAATAGGTAGGCTTCAGAGGAGCAGAGGTGTAGTTAGGTCACCGGGACCATTATGCAAACAGAGCCAATAGTGTGGTCATTGCTCCTTGGGTCCCATTGCACACAATGTTACCAGCATGCTATGTGACCATTGCACATTGTGCACCAGAATGTTAAGTGAGAATTCCCACTGTGCAACTGGGCAAGCTATCCCATTGTCACAGTTCCCTAGAAGGATGTAGCTACAACATCATATTACAAATTGTAGCCTCTTATACAGGATCTTGGCTCATATCTTTAACTGACAGTCTGACTCAGGAAAAGATAAACCGTTCAACACATTAAGGTCTTAAATTAGGTACCCTGTCAAAACTTTCAAAGACATTTGATAATTGAATTAAATTGGTGATATTGATTACATAATGTTGAACTATAATTCCTTAAGGTATATGAGCTGATGCTACGGGATGAAAGATTCTATCCATCATTCAAACAGCATCCACTTTATGTGCGAATGCTTGCTGAACTAGATATGCTAAAGGATCCTAGTTTCAGGGGATCAGATGATGGTGAGGGAGGTAAGTTAATTAACACTTTAATAGCATCCTACTTACTTATGATATTATTTGATACCAGATAAGATTTGCTTACGGTGTGAATTTTGAATTTAAATGTTTATCCAGCCTTATGATCTGCATTGTTAACCATTTTTGTAATGTAGATAGAATCCAATAAAATTAGACTGAAGAATATATTGAGATCCCGCCCCATCTAATTTCTTCTTTGGCTCCAATTTCTGAGAGACAGTCTAAACAAAATCTTTTAGAGAGTTGCCAAGTCTTAAAGAAAGGAACTTTCCTATTGTATTAATTGTGTACAGTATCTCTATGTCTTGTAACATACTTGTTTGCATTGTGCAGTGAACTAAATGTTTTGGATAGAACTCAAAACTTAAAATCAATTTCCATGGAAGTTAAATCCATAAACATCAAACAAGCCCCTTTTTTCCTTTCTGAAAATTCAGTCACTTTACAGATAGTGTCTCAATAATGTGAGTGACTTAGCCTTCTAGGTTTATAGCAAGGGGTTTTGAGATTTTCAGAATTCTCAATCCATGGTTTTAAGTGTGATTTTTTTTATTATGTCACAAATAGTGCTTTGTCAGATAGAATATTAATCTAAGTTTACTTACATAAAAATGTATGTGTTCATGCTTATGTAGTATACACTGTAGTAGTGTACCTTCGAAACTTTCTAAAGGTTGGGAATATTTTCCTCTCATTTTGTATGGCTAGATTGCTGTGTTATTGTGCTGATGAACCATTCTTAAGTAAAATGTAGTTCTATATTTATCATTTTATAGGCATGAAATAGTGAAAGATGTACTTTGCTGCCTCCTAGTGACATGTATTAGTAATACCAGCTTGTTTATGTTAAGTTTTAAAGAATGGCAGGGTTACAGCACCTTTTAATAATGAATTTAACTCTATGCTTTGTTTTTATTTGTTCTTAACTAATTAGGATTAGCATGCAACTTGCAGTATTTTATTCTTTTAAACAATTTTGGCAACAAAGATGTTTGCATATTTATGTTTGTGTGTCCCCAAACCATTTTTTAGTTAGTCAGATGATTCTTTTTATCCAACTCTATACACTCGTTTAGTTTAAACAAAATTGTGGATTAATTTTGAATAGATCTAGTCAGCTGGGCTAAACAGGGCTGTATGTATAATAATGTTCTGGTTTGGATTTTTTTTGAAACAATATATTCTACATAACTTTTAAATAATTTGAGATCTCCCCCTCTGATTTTTATTTTTAATTTATAGAATACAGATGCTTTGTTTTCACTTTTTAAAAAATCCTGTCTCTTCTTTATTATCACTTTATATATAAAACCATTGCACACAATCACCCTTTTCTCAAATCTACATGTTATGTTTATGTTGGAAGAAACTTAGGCATTCTCTTCCCCCTCATTATATAGATAGGGTTTCCTATTTAGGTCCCTCTCTCTTTAAGACTAACTGTCTCTATCTCAAGATACTAAAATGTTAATCGTACAGTTAGTATGTGTCTCTAGCCTGTCTGCTAGTCTTACATATCTTTCTCTCAGCCTTTCTGCTGTATATATATTTAGTTAGATTAGGTTTTAGTTTTGTTATGTATATATTTATTAAAGCCATTATTATTTGTTTTTAAACCACAAACTACATTTTTTTTGTTAGTCTTTATTTTTAGGAAAGCATATTAAAATATAATCTGACCTACACTTCTGCTGTAGTGAAAGCTAGACTCTGACAGGTTTGACTTTCATACTTGTTTATTTCTGTTTCCCTTTAACAGGGTTAACACTCTGGGAAACTCAAATTGCACCCCACATTTTTGGGGTTATGGACCCAGAAGGGGTTAAAGTCTAGACCCAGAAGGGGTCCCAGTCTTGACAGTGAGGTCTCAGAAGAGGTTCCAGATTATTTTTAAACTATTTCTCCTGAAGATACTGACTTCAAGAGTTTACAGTTACCTCTTCTTATCCTGTATCCACCAGCTTCAGTCCTCTGAAAGTTAACCTCAACTATTTGTCTCTTTTGTGGCATTTCAAGGGCTTTAGCACCTTTCTTCCCAATAGAATTAGTTGATTTAATCCTCTGGCAGGATTAACAGTAGTGCCACGGATATGTAGATGTAGAATCCTTCTTGACCTTATTGCCTAGATTTTGGCAAGAACACACTTATTGCTGTCATTTCACTGGCAGGAATGTCTGCTTGTCAAGATGCGTGGTTACATTGAGAAATGTTGCATAGAACAGAAATTATAAAGTAGGTTGTCCTAGTCTGGTAGGTATGGGGTGGGGTGGATTTTATTCCCCTTCAAATACTATTGGCCCTCCATATTCGTGGCTTTGAGTTTTGCGGATTTGATTTTTTTTTTTTTTTGTGGTTTTTATGAATAAGGTTATCTCTAGGACTCCCTAGTGTAATTCTGCTGGAAGTTGACCATAGAGTTGTGCTGGAGAATTTAGAAGTTTCTAGAGAAATGTCTAGGCATTTGTACGTTCTCCAGCATGATTCTGTGACCAACCTCTGGCATATGTTGATCAGAGAGTTGCACTGAAGGACGTGGAGATTCCTAGAGAGGTGTTCTCTTAGGTAAAAAGAATAGTTCTTTTTTCTTTTCTTTTTTTCCTTTTGCATATTTTTCCACATTCACTTCACCCCTAACCCCAATGAATGTGGACTATTGTATTTTGTATTTGGAAACAAGTAAAACTAAAGCCAGGTTGAACTGAGTGCATTAATACTTTGCATCTAGATAATTTAAGCTTGCCAGTTCTGTAGAAATCCCAGAAATGCCTTGTTTGTTTAACACTTAAATTTTAACCTGGTTAAACTTTTACACTTTAAATAACAATTCTCCCTCTCTCTTGTCAGAATCCTTTAATGGTTCTCCTACAGGCAGCATTAACTTGGTAAGTTTTCAGTGTTGTCACTCACATTTTGTATTAACCTGTTTACTTGGGCTAGCCATTTTGGTCTCACAGCAGTTTTGCAGTACTGTATTTGAAAAACATAAAACACATTTGTTAATTTATAAGGAGACGCAAGACGTGTGTGTCTGTGATGTGTTTGATGGGGATATGGTGGGTAGGTGGGAGACACAGAACTGCATCTGTGTAACTCCGTTTGGACCTTTTGTCTCATTGAGCAAACAAAGAAGAAGAGTAAAATAATAGAATCTTTGTAAAAAGTCATGGCCAAGTCAGTTCAACAATTCCTTTAGGATTAATACTAAGAAGCCAAAATTGTCTATCAATTTCAAAGACAGATACAACTTTACATAAAAAATTCCCACTGGTTTCAGAATAAGTTATTGCTCATTTGCTATGGCTCTTTATTGAGTTCTCCAGTGTGGAAAGTGTGCCTGGAGAGCAAGGATAGGCTGTGGGCCACTTTTCTGGCTGACCATGTCCTGGAGGGCTGTACTTCTTTGGTTCTGGTTTGTTAAGGAGGATAAAAGATATTTTTTTAAAAAACTTAAAAATATATTAAATTACAGTGGTACCCCGGGATACGAATTACCCAGCTTACGAATTTTTCGGGATACGAAAAAATCCCATAGGGATTTATTGTTTCGGCTTACGAAGGTTTTTTCGGGTTACGAAAAAACCTCGGCGCTATTTTCAATGGAGCCGCGGCAGAGCCGCGGCTTTTTTTCCATTAGCGCCTATGGCAATTCAGGTTACGAAGGTTTTTCGGGTTACGAAATTAGCCGCGGAACGAATTAATTTCGTAACCCGAGGTACCACTGTAGTTACATATGTGGAATAGATTTTAAATTGCTGTAGTTAATTAAATTATACCATTAAAGTTTCACCTGCTCATTATTAACACATAAAACCCTTCACTGATGCTTGATTATTATTAAATTTATGAGTCAGAGTGGTGTAGTGGTTTGAGTGTTGGAATACAACTCTGGAGAACAGGGTTTGAATCCTTGCTCAGTCATGGAAACCCAGTGGGTGATCTTTGGTAAGTTACACTTGTCAGCTTCAGAGGAAGGCAAAGGCAACCCGCTTTTGAATAAATCTTGCCAAGAAAGCCTTGCTCCTTAGGGTTGCCATAAGTCGGAAATGACTCGAAACCCACACAACAACAACAATACAAATGAACCTTAAACAAACTTAACTTGACTTTAATATGATTGACTATTATACTAAAGATTGCTATTGAATTGAATTGATTGTAGCATTGACTACAGTCAGTTAATAAAAATTAAAAATTGAGAACATAAGGAAGGGGACCACTTGCAACCCACAGTCCATGCCTGATATACTGTTTAGAATGTTAGATATAATGCTAAATTAGATGTGATGCATAAATAAGATCAGCCATCTTTGTTTGTTTTTGTGGTTTTTTTAAAAAAAATACATTAAATAACAGCTGTGTGGTGCAGTAATTTGGAACAAAGCTGTGATCCTGTAGAAAGGAGGTTGAATGATGCTGTTTGTTAGATAAATCCCTCTCCCATTGCTTTTTGACCATAAGAAGAAACATAGCTACGGTCATGTCACTAGGTAATTAAAAGAAGATATTTAAAAAGAGAAAGGGCCTGACTTGGTATGTGACTTATAGTATTTTATACTGTATGTCATCATTCTTTTTGATCCTTTGAAAAAGGCTCATTAAGTTAAACAGGAAAATGTTTTATATCTCTTCTGTTCTTGCCAAGGAATCTTCCCCACTTAAATTGTTTAAGAGCTCATTTCGGTCTTTGATCTGTTGCTTTGTTTTGCAGCTAATAATGAGGAATGGAAAAACTAATATCAGGAAAGGGAGATACATTACACCTGCCTCTTTGATAATAGAAGTTTACCACATGGAGGATCTCTCTCTCTCTCTCTCTCTCTCTAACATTAGGAAAGTAACAGTGAGCATGTAGGGATAGGTTTATCAACTGCTTATAGCCCCAGAATGTCCATGTTCAGGGACACTATATATCCTAAGTGCTGAATGGGAACTGACTATTACTTGCCATTCTTGGGAACTAGTGAGGACAACTATTTGGGGGCTTTCTGCAGCTGAATACTAAATGAGATGGACTAGTGTTTTGATAAAGTAGTTCTTTATTCTGGAAAATAGTAAGAGTACAAATTTCTATACTAAAATCTGTTACTGTGACTATTTTTCCTCTAGTCATTGGATGATCTTTCAAATGTGCCTGCTGATGAGTCCATACAACTACATGCATATATTTCAGATACTGGTGAGTTTAGAAGTGTCACTTTCCTTTTCTCTTCTGTAGTTTGGTAATATTATTTACATATTTTGTTATTTTCTTCACAAACCTTTATTAGCTTTGTAAACCTTGATTAACACTGCAGTCATGCATTCTTACATATGAAACCATTCATTCTCTCCCGCCCACCACCTTTAACAATCTGTTTTCCAGAATTAACAAACTCAAGAAACAAAAAGTTGTGTAGGCTCCTGAAATAGCTTGGTCTAGATCAATAGATTTTGAGTTCTTCCTACTTTTAACTAGCTGTACTTAGATTGAAAAGCAATTTTCTGGTGGCATGGTTTGGCTGCTTCTTTGATAAAGGGAGTTTATAAATTCCTTGCACTAATGGAACTGACTTCACAGTTCTTTGAATTCTGGCCATGTAATTATGGTGTTTCTTTGTGTTAGTATTGTGGTGTAATTGTACTTAAATTCCCAAACCTGGTACATGATTTAACATTAAACTTTCACTGTCTTAACCTACATTAGCACCATCATTAAATTGCATGGCATGCTTTAAATCAGAATAAAATTTGTTCACATGTTACTCTCATTCCAGCAGTTATTTTTAATGTATCATACATATTTAGACATTTTTGGGTAGGTGAGTAAACAATAGGTGTTAGAGCTTGAGATCAGATGGGGAACATAATTTTAATTCTAAACATACACAAGAAATGATAATTTATTTTCCTTTGTAATTCGGAAAGTTTTTTAAAGAATTGGATCCATAAAAAGGAAAATTGAACTGGATCTCAGTTCTAACATATCAGTATGGGCTGGGGAAAAGATAGCACCAAATGAAATAGCCAAAATGGCTACTTGCATAGTACTGTCAAGGAGATGCACAAGACCCATCATTGCTGCTGCATTCCTTGTGGAACTAGGCCTGTCACAAAACTCAGTGCTACAATTATCTGCTCCTGCATCAACTCCCATACACACACACACACACACACATTCAGGGAGGAGGGTGATATAATACACCCCCTTTATCCACATGGAATGTGCCATGTACAGCCTAAACTCATCTCTCATCCAACTCGCCTTGTTGTCAACATCTGATGAAAGCAGTGAACTAGGTTACTTGGTGTTGGTGGGCAAAAAACCATAATGAGTTGTATTATTACATTGGGCTTCTATGTAAGGGATTCAGATTAATGGTATCTCCCTTTTCTTTCAACAGAGCTTTTAATTTGGACTCTAATTCAGACAGGGATATGTTCAGGAGGGACTTGGGCTCATACACTTCATCCCTTTCCTCATCTTCTGGTGTGGCCGTTTGGTATTCTGAACTGCCAAACCATAATTTGGCACTCAGTCCAACCAGGGAAATTATCTTTAACCTTAACTGTAATCAATTGAAACAAGGCAACTTCAAATCATGTTAGAAAGCTGACAACTAACCATAGTATTGTAAACATAAAAATTCATTTTCTTAGTATAGTTTACTTGAGTTTTACCTCGGCACAACTTTACTAATTTGATTACTTAATCCAGTCAGATTCTAATTAAAGAAACAGTACAGTGGTGTTATCAGCCTCCTGTTTCTACTACTTTCCCAGTAACTGTCCATTTTATCCCAGTGGCATTTTATTGTTGTTGTGTGCCTTCAAGTCGTTTCTGATTTATGGTAACCCTAAGGTGAACCTATCGGGGTTTTCTTGGCAAGATTTGTTCAGAGAAGGTTTGCATTTGCCATTACAGTATAAGAATAAAAGCACACAGAATAGCCTGTGACTGATCAACCAGAAACATCTCCTGCCTCCACCACCTACACATACACACAAGCTAACATTAATTGGCTATAAGATACTTTTCTATCTTAATAATGATTTCTCATAAACAAAATATGTTCAGCTTCTGGACTAGAGGAAGCTGAAGCATTTCTGGATATAGGATGCTGCTTCCAAGGAAGTTTACACAGAGAAGGTGGTTTGCATGCCCATGTTGTCTTCACTTCTTCCATTTCCAACATCTTTTCATTTCATGTTTCTTCTGCCCTTTCGTCTTCCTCTTCCTTTTTTGTGTCTCTTTTTTCTCTTCATTTTTTTGTTTTAAATTGCTAGTCTGTGCTGATTATGACCCATATACTGTGGCAGGAGTTTGCAATGACCATGGAAAGACATATGCATTATATGCTATTACTGTTCGCCGTCGAACTCCAAACGGTGATGAAGTATGGAAGACGTATCGTCGCTACAGTGACTTCCATGACTTCCACATGAGGATCACTGAACAGGTAGGGTCTGCATTTAATTTTGGTATGGGGAAGAAGAAGAATATATTCTCCCATTGATTTCAGTTGGTGATGGGTAACCTTCTGTGAGGCTGGCCTGAAATGAACTAATTTGAATACTTTTAAAATTTAGTCCAGGTCTCTGTTCCTAATATGCTACGTATGGACTAGACTAATAAGATGAATCCAAATTTGGGCTTGGATTGTAACTAGTTCAGAAAGGGTAAATTAATATTCCATGCTTCCCAGTACCAAACTTTGGATATGCTGCTAATTCAGATGAACTTATTGTTCAGATTCCTATTTGCTGAAAATCTGAAAGGTACGGGAGGCTATTTCTCACAAACAGGGAATGATGGACAAAGTTTCTTTAGAAGATCATTTCAAAACCCAACATTCAGTTTCACAGAAATGCTTCTCTATGTAGAAGAGTTTTCTCCCTACACAGGAGAAGAACATGCAGTGGATAGAATTAGGCTATAATGTTTTTCCTTCCATCTATCTTTTTGTGTGTAGAAACTCTCTTCTATACAGAGAAGCTTTCAGTTGCCTGAGCCCACACACCTTCAACCTAAGGTGGTCCAGAGTAGAAACAAATTGTTCCAAATCCCTGTTAAAGTTAACATTCATCAGTTCTAGTCAGAATATAATGTAATGTCCACAGTAAATGGTGGATAAGGAAGAGAAGGAGAGAGTCCCAGTCTCTTAAGTTGCAATCCTATATTCATGTGTTTGTGAGTATTGAACTCAGTGACGCTTTGCTCTGAGTAGACATAGAGGATTTCGATTTTAACTGTAGGTAAGAAATCGATAGTGTTACCTCTGCAATAGGTCTGAAATGTATTAATTAGCTAAATGACAAGACCATTTGATTGTACTTAGTGCATAGTGTGTGTGTCTGTGTGTGTGTGTGTAATGTAAAAATATATATTTTAATATGTTTGATTTTTTTTCTAGTTTGAAAATTTAGCAAATTTATTGAAGCTTCCTGGTAAAAAAACATTCAATAACATGGATAGAGATTTTTTAGAAAAAAGGAAGAAGGATTTAAATGCATACTTGCAGGTATGTTCTCATATTCAGGGTTTTTGAATAAGGATGCATGTGTGGTTTATTCATCCCTTTCTCCTATCCTCAGCCCTGCCATCTTTTGAAAAAGCCATGAAGTTAATTCACTTGGCTGAGTAAAGATTCTATGCCAAAGTTTTTTTGACTTCATTATACATAAGAGCCAGCATAGCATAGTGGTTTGAACTCTGGACTATGACTCTGGAGTCTAGATTTCAATACTTTGCTCAGTTATGAAACTCAATGGGTGATCTTGGGCAAGTCACATGCTCTCAGCCTCAAAGGAAGGCAATGGGAAACCTCCTTGGAAAAAAGCTTGCCAAGAAAAGCCCATAATAAGTTCACGTTAGGGTTGCTATAAGTCAGAAATAATTTGAAGACACACAACAACAACAAATAGATAAAATATAAAGCATGGTTTGTAAATATGAATATTTATCATCTTGAATTATTAATAAGTTTGGTATTAAGTGTATATTTCTAACATCAAAAACTGATTTGGGCTCAGTTTTAGTGGAGGGGAAACACACAAGATACAGTTGTATGACATAATGGGCTTGGAATTTGTTGAAGATTGAGCAGACATTGCCAGGGATGCCTTTTCACAACTTCAAAGGACACTGAACCTAGTTCATGTTCGGGAGAGGGAGGACAGGATTTCACCATTTTAATTATTGTTGAGTAGATAATTGTTAATTTCTTTATTTAAATATCAGCTGTATTGATATCTACTCAGGTAAAAAGTGGGAAGTTGAAAGGTGGTACAGTATATAATTCAAATTATACTTTAGGTAATATATAGTTTGGCTACATATATTTCATTAGATTTTTTTATACAAGTGCAGTTATGGAGTTTAAAAACTTATTAACCCTAACATACAATATAAAATATATAAATCTAAAATTTATCATTTCGAGTCAATATTCCTAAGAATACTCAGGAACAGTATGATAATTCCTGAAAACTTATATATTTTTTGTATGTCTTGGCATGGTGGTGGCACTTGGAAGAAGTTAAACATAAGAACTGTCAGTAATAACTGGGTGGCAGAAGCATTCACAGTTTAAAACATCTTGTAGTAGTTGCACCATATTGTTGTTGCATATATTTTATTAAATTATCATATCATTGATCATTAAATCATAGAATTTTATCATTCAAAACAAAATATTAATCTTCCTCAGTGTTAAATGAAATTACTTGTATCTCTCCTTAGCTTTTGCTAGCTCCTGAGGTGATGAAAGCTTATCCTGCTTTAGCAATTTATGTGTATGACTTCTTAGAAAATAAGGCATACAATAAAGGAAAGGGAGATTTTGCTCGGAAGGTAAGACTGGCTTCTGTTGTCTAACTGGCCTCAGGGGCCGATGTTATACTATAACTTTGTACTGTAATCTGTTGTAATCTAAACATCATTTTCAACTAATGTTGCAAATTTAATATGCAAATAGTCTCTTGATTTCAATTAAGTATGCAGATAGAAAGTTTGATATAAGTGAATATATTTATTATCATTGAAACCAGATTTACAGAATAGATTCCTTGCAATACAGTTTTTAGAAGACCTGAAGTGGGCTTCTAAAGTACATAAAGTGTTAGGAAAGTTGTTACTGTTCCCTTTCCTTTTATCTACCCCTCAATCCTCTGCCCATTTCAGACACCACATGCTTCATGACTTCCATTCACCTGCTCAAAAGAGAGAATGCATGTCTCCCTTTAAGAGTGCTTTTTCAAGCTGTTTCATATCAAACCAAAGGAGCTAAACACAAAACTTTCAAATGTAGTCCTTTGTCAGAGCGGATTGCTCAGCAGTTGCGCTTTGCAGATTTTTAAATGCAGTTATCAATTTTGTCTTGACCATTCCTTATTATAAACTAAGTAAAGAGCCCTACCATATGTTTTTAAGAGGTAATGCTGATTTGACTGCTTAAAGAAAAATGAGCTAAAATAATTGTGTCTAAAATAGTTCAGCTTCCATAATAGTACAGGCACTGAACTATTAAGTTGTTCTTACATTCTTTTTAAAAAAATAAGCAGTCAGATTAGCATATAGTTTTAACTGTGACATGGTGGGTGGGTGTTTCTTCTGCTCATCTGTATGTCATTTCATAATACGTGGTTTTCTCTTGGCAAACAAATCCCAATGTTCCTCAGAAATCTTCAGGATTTTCAAACCCTTGAGGATTGAACATTTAAAAAATTCTACCTTTTAATCTTACAAAGATGGCAAGATTTAAATCACAAATATGTCAATATTTCTGAAAGAAATTCCTGTACTGCGGATGACCCTTAACGGCCAACCTAGTGTAGATATTTTGCAGATGTTACAATATGAGATAAATGATTCAAGTTATGTTTCAGACAAGGATTTCTAGGATGGTTAACCATATGAAAACACAAAAACATCATTATAAAACCACAAATAATTTAAGATGGTAAAAATAGTCTACAAATTGTTTTTGAATGGCATCAATGTCAAGCTTCAAATCTTATGAAAGGCTAACAGACCATCTGCACCACAGAAATAATACAGTTTAACACCTCTTTAACTGTCTTGGCTCAATGCTATAGAATTCTAGGAATTGCAGTTTTTGTGAAAAATTTAGCTTTCTCTGTTAGAGAGCTCTGAAGCCATGACAAATTACAAGATGGCTTTCCTATCAAGATTTAATATAGCAAAACCCACACTTAGTATTGTATCTCTAAATCATTGTAGTCCTTTAAATACAGGAACAATGTTTTCTGTATTAAAACCAATAGGCAGTCTAATAGCTGTATTTATACCAGTCAAAATAATATTAAGAGGGCCCACATGTTGTTCGTTGTAGTAATTGAACCAAGATATCATGAATGCATGTATGACTGTGGACAGGTCATAAGCTGCCAAATCAGTCAAGCTGGCAAACGTTCCATAAAATCTTAGCATATACTTGGAAAGCCAGGCTTAATTATACCCCTGAAATGAAATTGGCTAGCTTTATATGTGTGAATAGGCTTGATGCTGTATTTTCTAACTTGCTATGTGTCTGACCTATAAACTATGCTTACTTACTTGCAAAGAGTTGTGTATAGTGATGTTTCCTTTGCTTTCATCAGCTGCATCCTGTATAAGTTAATTAACAAGCTCATGTTGATGTTGCCACTGTTACAAATTGCCTATTAGTTGGAAATATAGCCTTCCTTCCTAAGTCTTGGCTGAGGCAGAAGAGCCTCTATATTCTGAGCTGCAGTAAATTTCAGGGAATTAACTTCAAGCAAACATTTTAAAAAAAATAGACACATTAAGACATTGCTGGATGGCTATACAAGAACAAGAATATCACTGAGAATTAATTCAGTGGTTCATACATAGCCAACTGCATATATGAAATGAAAATGAAGAGAAGCAATTAGTTCCATGAATATAGAAAAAGGGGATATAGCAGATTGTGAACAAAGCAAAACACTTGTCCAAGTTATATTAGTTAGATAAACATATAATGTATGTACAATATGATAAACATAGTGTTGTTGTTTTTTGCAAAGCCACCAGTCTATCTGTACTGTGTAGTATTAATTATTTATATTCTGATATTATAATGCACTGTGTTAGTCTGTCCCCTCCACTTTATTGATTGCTCAAAACATGTAAACTACAGGTCAATTCCAAACATATTTCCTTCTTTTCTTCTCTAAGTATGGACTATTTTATACTTACTGGAAGTTACTGAATGGAGAACCTTTAAAAATTTTCTTAGTTCACATTGCTCTGTTTATTAGAACCTATAGTTTTGCTCTTTTTAAAAACCATGATACTTGTGTACTAACTGAACAGTATTTTACTTTTTCATAATAATGTATGCACAGAATAATGATCTGCATTGCAATCCTCCTTTTTATGGTCAGTAGTATTTGTACAGGGCCAACAAATATTTAGCTATAGCTATTTCTCCTTCCCCTTTTATTTCCCATTACTTTTTTCTTGTTGCAGCCTATTTATATACAGTAGTCCTCCACTTATTTGACAGGTTAGGACCAGAGCCCTGTCAAAAAATAGTAATAGGTGAAAAGTGGAACTCATATTACTTTACAGTAAACCATTACATATTATTATATATCCACAGATGTAAGTATGAATACCTGTACAGTGCTGCATTATAAACACACAACAACTTCATGAATGATTTCTACAATATACAGACTGAATGAAAAGATGACACCAAGTCAAAAACAAAGCAGAATATGGTTGCACACATACTGTGTAAAGCACTGTTTTTGTTCAGTTTGTGTACTGTATACTGTAGAGTTATTGTTCACTGTTGTCATGTGCTGTACAGCACTATGCAGATACTGATATTTGTCAAAAGAGCCGACCATATTTCAAATAAATGAGTTCTGATAATAATTTAATAGTGTCAAAAGAGCAGATAATCGAAAAGCAGCAGACGCCTGTACGTAGGCTCCAAAGAAGACTTTCTAGAACAGTCTAGGGAGCTGCAACAGAAGAGGGGAATCTTGAGACCCACCCCCTTTGTACAAGAGGAGGTATCTTCTGCTCCTACAAAGAGTTCCCATCTGTTATTATTCTGCATGACTGGTACTTCATACATTATCATTATGTAAAAAGCAAGTATTTGCCCTGAGAAATTTGCTGTCTAAATGGGGTGGAGGAAATGGAATGATTTGTTGATTACATTCCTTTAAGTTCCAAGTTTTATGTTGAATCCCAAATTAGCCTTATGGATGCTTGAAATGTACAAAGTAAATGATTTGTACCAATGGTTTTGTATTACTGCTCTCCAAAACAGTGTGGCATTTTCAACACACATTACTCGATGACCGTAGTCATATCCTCATAGATTTATGCAATCGTGGTAAATGTTTTCCTCTTCAGATGGACACATTTGTAAACCCACTGCGTAACTCTATGAGAAATGTTTCAAATGCTGTCAAGTCCTTCCCTGACAGCTTCACAGAGGGGATGACTAAAATGTCAGACAACATGGGCAAAATATCAGAAAGATTGGGACAAGACATAAAGCAATCATTTTTCAAGGTAAGAATGCACTGAAATAACACACAGCAAAGTATGTTCCATTTTGGGCCATATTGTTTATAAAAGGAAGGATAGAACAGTCAGTGTTGCATAAAAAAGCATTAATAGCATTATCTTGTTTTATTTGAAACTTCAATGTAAAGCAAATTATCCATGGAAGAAGTAGTGTTGTGTATCACTTCACCAAATTCATTCTAAATTGGAAAAAAATAACAGAAGTAGAAAATCTATTGTAAAATTGAAGAATATCTTACTTAGCACTGTGTTTTTTCTTGATTCTTGATATGCCTGACATTGTGTATTGTACCTGACTTCATTTGTCAGCTGATGGAGCAACAAACATGGGTGGTTTGGTTTTGGTGGCAAAACACAAATTCAATAGTTACTTGCTGTATCCATAACTTATTTTGAACAATGAAAAGAGAACATTTTTGGATATCTCAGACTCATAAAACTTTCCTTTTGAATATTGCAAAATTATCCAGAAGAAAAGAAGCGCCTATTAAGTAAATTATGTCCTTGTTATTAGTTGTTTGATCTTTCTGAATTCACAGACCTGTCTTCTATCTTCAGGTAAGCAAGAGAAAGCAAGGTTAGAAAAAGGGATAGAGAGATGGAAGCAGGAAGACATAGGCATAGTGGTTAGGTCATATCCTGCAGTCAGCAACATGCGATAGTAAATCATAAATACATTTGTTTTGGGGCAATTTAATGGTCCTCACAGCACACTAAAAAGTTCCACTGTATGCTGTTACATATCTAAAAGAATTTATTTATATAAATCACACATACTCAAATATCAGTATCAGGTGACAAGTTGTGAACTTTCCAGAACAGCTTTGTACAGTTGCTGCTCTTTCAGAGCTTGTCTTAACTCTATCCTTTGCATTTTATGCACTGATAGGACTTGCAGTTAACATCTTCCAGAAACATATAAATATTAAGGAAGATTGTTTATAGGGCTTACCAAACCTTGCAAAAAATCAGAAACAGACTTCTACTTGATTTTTTATTTTATTTTTAAACCCTATTGCTTGTTTGGGAGTTTGCTATGGGCCACAAAATGTTCTGAAGGCCAAAGTTTGGTGCCCAGACCCTCCAGAGATGATGATGAGGATTTATATATAGCCCGCCCACTCACAAGGAATCAGGGTGGGTTACAACAATAAAGAAAGTACAAAGCAAATAATAACAATAAAATAATGAAGCAATTCACAATAGCAATAACATTAACAAAGCAAATTACATAGCAATAAATGAACAAAACAAGTAAAATAGAAAATAATCCCCATTCTCAATCCACCATCCCAATCCTCAAAACAATATAAATGATAAACAATCTTAAAACATTACAATCTAGGACCATAGGGGGAAAAACAAACACAGCTGGGCTCCTGTGTCTCCAAAGTCTGTCTGCTGGTCCCTGGTGTTTCTGGGAGAGGGCAGGTGATGGTTCTTGGGGTGGCAAGGCAGCTTTTTAAAGTGCTGCTTTTAAAGATGCCCAATCCTGCTATAGCGATGCTTCTGTGGGTTTACTATTCCTTGCAAAGATTACTTGCTGTTGTAAATACATCTTTCTTCCCATAAACTGTATGTTTAGCAACCTTGGGCTATTTTTTCCATGGACAGCATACACCACTGTAGTCTTTTCTTTTCTTTTCTTTTGTGCCTTACCAAAACTCCATTAAGCAGTTATGTCATACTATGAGACAGAAAGTAAACTGCTACTTTCTGGCTGTTAATTAAAGGCATATACATGCAGGTTCAGCCTTATCTCAGAACTTCAGAACAGTCTACATAGCCAATGGTGCATTAAATCACTTTGCATTCCTTAGTTAAAATGCCAAAAAGGCCTGGATTTAATTTAACATCTCTCCCATCACTTCACATTCAATTGAAAGCCAGAGCCTTGCAGGGCTTCAGTGCTCATATGATTCCATGTCCATGCAGAAGCTGCCATATTTACTTCTATGTTTAAAAAATACTCTGTATTCAGGGTCTAGAGTGTACATTTCACATAGATACAGATTGGAAAGTCCTGGCTTTCATGATGCGCCGTGTGTGCAATTGTGATGTTATATGGGAGCAAATGTCTGAAGCATTTTTTTCACCATTTTTGCCTGTGGCCTTGCTTTCATCAATCTCCTTTCCCACCCTTGAATAAGATACACTTATCCATTTAGCCTTTTCATTGCTAACCCAACTTCTGCTCTATTACACCTGTATGCATCTTTAAAAAACAAACAAATATTTCAAGTATGTAAAGTTAAAATAAGATTAAGCAGGATGCATGCCAGTCACAAACCAAATGTAATAATCCAGTTTTCCTCTTATCCTTATCCTTTCTTCCCTTTTCGTATTGCATAACAATAACATTGTTAACCTACCAGTACTGGGTATTATTAATTTTAAGAGATTGCAGTTGAATAATTAGCAGTAGCCTAAGTAGAAAGGAACCCTTCACTTTAAAAGCTGAACAAAAATGAAATCTTAAAATGCTAGTTCAACAGGTCTTTTATGTTCTGGGCTAATGTGGAAGAACATTTTAGAAGTATGGAATATTTTTGTCTTACATGGTATATGAATTAAGTAAAAATGAGTTTCTTTCTGCCCTCACATTGAATAAATAAATATCTCTTGGGGTTTTCTTCATGTCACTGTTTCAGCTTGGAATACAGGATTAGTTAGACTCTCTGTCATCTCCCAAGATATTAATAATGCATAAGTTTTACATTTAATGTTTTTAATAGAAATTTAATTTGGTTGTATAAAATATTTTAATTGTGCCATGTAAAGTTTGAATCAAGTTCTAGAATGCTGTGAGTTTGTAAATTGTTTTTCCACCTTTATTTTTTCGTCAAAAATATCTCTTTGGAATTTAGGAACCTCCCTTAATGCAGAAGTCATTTGTTGATCCTAAACACTGCCGTGTTGCAGCACACCTTGATGACAATGTAAGTTTGTTGTTTTTTCATTGAAATAAATATTGATAATAAATTAGCTTTATTGCATTGCTTTTATGAATTGGTGCACTATACAAATTATGTTTGTATGTGCACACATGCAGCTAATGTTATGCCATACATTACAGTGGGCCCTTTTTATTCAGGGGATTCCTTTCCATCCCTCCAGCCCCCATGGATGGATGGCAAAAACTGCAGGACCTCAAGTCCAGCAGTATTCAATGGTAGTGCGCACATGTGCAGCCACTCTGCTGGGACCATATGCACATGTGGCCATTGAAGTCAATGGGGCTTGCCATCAGTAGATGCTTAAATCTGCAGATGGCAAGCCTATTGTTGGGGTAGTCATATTGTATTGTAATATGCCCAGAATTGTGATGGGGGTGCTTAAGGCTTATGTCCATTGCCAGTTTGTCTTGGAGCAGCAGCTCCATTTCCCCATTCCTCTAGACTCTGGAACTCCCTTCCCTCTCTCCTTCAGGTAGGTTTTTAAGTCAGAAGGTTTTTAAAGAATGGGTTGGATGTTGTATTTTAAACACCTTTATCTTTTTAACTATATTTTTTCATGTAGTCTGTTTTAATATTGTAATAATTCAATTCTGTTTTAATGTAACTTTCTATGTTTTTAATTGTACTGTTTCTCTGAGACCCAGTTTTGGGGAAAGGGTGGGATATAAATAAATATAATAAGAATAATATAATAATTATTTTGAAGATCTCAGTTTCACACTGTTCAACCAGTTTCAAAAGTTGCTTCCCATGCAGCACAAGGGACTACCTTTTGAGAAACTCAATCCTGCTTGGGCATGTGGAGTTAGTTGAGCAGTTCTTTGGGTGTCAACTGGTATATGGCATTTAAGTAATTTTTTTTATTAATTCTATGTCATCTATACTAATGTTGATTACAGCATCTGATATGAATTGGGCAGGTCTAAGATTCTCTCCTGCATGCAAAACTCCACTGTTCTTTGCATCATAGACCTAGATAAAACCTTTCCTAGATCTAAAACTCTGAAGAGCATCTTTTTGTGAAGGAATAGGAAGGTGAACTATACAAGGATAAACATCAGATGTTTTCCAAAAGTTGAGTAATTTCTTAGTATTGTGGTTGAAACACTGATTAAATATATGAAAATCAGTTCAAAGGGTCTTTTATCTTTCATGAAGACAGAAGGGCCATAACATTATCCAAGATTATATGCAGATTTGCCATGGGGATATATCTGCACCTGTTCTACACTTCACATTTTTCTTTGCCACATCAAAGCATTCCACTTTGTATTTTGGTATACTAACTGCTATTGTTACTTCAGAAAAGCATTCTTTCCCTCTCATTAGGGTAATGTATTTCATTAGTTGCATCCCCCCCCCCCCAAAAAAAATTATCACATACTTTTCCCTAAATGTTTTATTCTTGAAGTTGTTTAAAAATTTTAAGGTATATTTTTGGGGTGGGGAGTATAGCAGGTGAAAGAGATATTGTCAATGCATTTACAGATAAAATATATTTTATAGAATTCAGAATGGTGGGTGTATTGGTCTGTTGCGATATAACCAGCAGCTAAAGTTTAAAAAAAACAGATATATTTATTGCAAGGGTAGACAACTTCTGATAGGTCAGTTGGCTGCCAGCTCAGGGATGTGGCTTAAGGGGAAGTTGGTAGAGGTAGTGGATTTTTTAAATATATACACCTGACAAAATAGACTTTAAAACATGTGGAAATGGATAAATATATCTATTTTAATAGTAACCTATCAAATAAAATTATTTCATTATGATAAACATCAGTATCAAGGAATACAATTTCTTGTAAACCTTCTAAAAATAATTGTTATCTGTAAAGATGAATGGATTTGTAACCTATAAATCATTATTGTATTCACTACAGCTTATTTGGGATTACAGTTAATTCAGTATGTCATAAATTAAATTCATTATATAATATTGTTTAATTCTTAATTTAGGAAACAATGAACTTTAATGTAGTAGAATAGCAATGGGAAAAGAAGCAGAAATTAAAGGCTACATCTTCTACTTAAATGAGGAAATGTTTTGAAATGATTGCAAAATGAAACTTTTCTGTATGATGGGTAATGTACCAGGGTCATTGCCTATTTAGTCATTTGTATTGTGCATTTAGCAGTTTGTTACTGTTTGCCAATTTAAGGTTCAGATTGGGTTTTTAAATTGTTTACTAGCAGTAATTGGTGATCCAATGCATCCCATAGACAGCAGTTTGTCCATTGTTGCCTAAGACTAACACATTTATTATGGCATAGATTTTTGTGTGTAATATCCATGATATTTGAATATCAAATATTGATATTCAATTATTTTTGATATTTGAATATCAAAAATGTCCTATCAAAAATGTGGCTTGCCAAGAAAAAAACAGGCGGCAATTTTTTTCAGTGCTAATTTGTGGATGAAAGTAACTTTTGTAAGGTATAAAAAAGGCCATTTTAAAATATATGGTAAACAAGTTGCATGAAGATTAATCGAGAGATCCCCTTTAGTCACAAGATATATGCTTTATTGCAGGGATAGGCAACCTGCGGCCCGTGGGCCGGATGTGGCCCGGCGAGGCCTTGGGGCCGGCCCCAGCCCGGTCCTGCCACCGATTGCCGCCGGGGCCTTTGGGGGGCAATTGTCTATAGAAGCCTCAGAAACATGCATTTATATTAACGTTTTTTTAAAAATCAGCAATTTTTTTCACGTGTCCTCCATTTTTTTTTAAAAAAAGAGTGTCTTCCATTTGAAAATTTTGTCCTACATTTGTCCTGGTTTATTTATATATTTAATTTTTTAAAAGTATTTAATTATTTATTTTTTGGCTTCGGCCCCCCACTTGTCTGAGGGACAGCAACCCGGCCCCAGGCTCAAAAGGATTGCCTACCCCTGCTTTATTGGGTCAGGTAACTACCTGGAATAGTATGGGAAGTGGTATGTGTGGCTACTAAGAGAAAATCTATTCATATCCCCTCTACAGATGTGATAGCATCTGCTCCATCAAAGCCCATTCTTGAAGCAAAGAGAGTATTTCCATTCCAAAAAAAAATCCAACCCAGTATTTGCTTGAGCAGAATCATTTCAGTATTTTTATCTTTGTGAACAAAGAAGACTCTTAATATATTTGGGAATTGGGATGTCCATTACTGAAATTGTCTGAGAAAAAATATCTTTTTGCCTGTAAAAGGTTCTGCTGGTGAAGTGTAAGATCTTTTTCTCCCAATTTATCAGGTGGATGACAATGTTCCTCTTAAAATAATGCTGCTACTCATGGATGAAATCTTTGATCTAAAGGAGAGAAATCAGTGGTTACGACGAAATATCAAAAACTTGCTCCAGCAGCTGATTAGAGCAATGCATGGATATACAATAAATAAGTACTGCCTTCCTTTTTTCTGATATTTAAAAATTATGTCAAATGCTTATGAAAACTATAGATTCCCAGTTTAAACAGTAATTCTTAGTTTTATCCTTGATATAATTGCAGTGTTGATATTTATATGTTGGTGTGCCTGCACAGAAAAGCTAGCTGATCCCCCCCCCCCTAAAATAAAATTAATCAGTGAGAAAACACAGGGTATACAGAGCTGTTTTCTGAATGGGCAGCTGGCATTTCTGTCTTTTCTTCTATAGTCAGCCTCATACAGTTTTGTACCTCATCTGGTGTCAGGACCAGTGAACTCTTATCCCAATGAACAGTCAATCAGTCTTGGTGAAATGAAAACAAAAGACTTTTATTGCAGACATCAGGAACAGAAGCCATCAGTAGTGTCTCGGTCAGATCTAATGTTCCACACCCACCACCACATAGTAAAAGCATTTGTATTAATTAACTCCATCACCTATATTTGGCGTGCATTATTTATTCTCCTCATAACAATTTCTAACCCCCCATCTCCCACATGAACATCTTCAAACCTCTATATAAAGATAAAACATGGTCCCAACAGAAAAAATCCTCCCCTGCATTCCATAAGCTCTTTTGAGCAGCTAACACAGTTACTAAGAACATTAACCCCTCCTATACCATTGACCAGCCAATAGGCCCAGTCTAAGCATCTCCCATCATCCCCAGCAATATAAAACACACCAGGATCAACATGAGCATCCATGGCAGATTCTATGCACAAAGGATGCTATAGATTTTGACACCTAGGCTGCAGCCACACTGTTTGATGCCACTTTAATTGCCATGATTCAGTGTTATGTAATGCTGGGATTTGTAATTTGGTGAGATATGTAGCCTTCTCTGTCAGCGAGCTCTGGTGCCACAGCAAACTACAAATCCCAGAATTCTAGAGTTATGACAGCTAAAGTGTTGTCAAATTGCATTAATTTTGCAGTGCAGGTGCAGCTCAAATATCCATGATTTTTTGTTAGATTGATGAGGTAAAAGGACTTCTTTCTGAACTGTTCTTCCTGTATCTGTCCTTTCTTCATTAATCTGTTAGCATTTAAAGATGGCTAGCTGGCATCTATTTAATGAGTCAGTTGGTATATTGGGTAGTATGTTGCATTTGGATTGGTGGAATGTTACATTGGGATATCAAGTCCTTTCCCAGCTGTAAAATGTTAGTGGTTGGAATTAGACTATTCAGTATCTTGCAACCTTTTCTATGTTTCATGAATCTTACAAGTAATCCTGATCACCTTGCAGGAGTTTTTATTTTAAGGTACTATAATTTTTGTGCAATGATTTGAAAAACATATAAAGGTTATGGATACTTTCCTTGCAAAATTGAGTTCCCTGCAGGCACCTTTACATTAAGGTGTTTTCTGTTTTTCCTCCCCAATCCACTTATCTTCATTTGGGAGGTATAAAGAGATATAGATCCAGATGTTCCCTCCTTTTGGCTGTTTGCTGCACTAATAATAAAGAATACTGTGACTTGAATCCAGAGTAGGTTCAATGATCTTAATTGTTGATTTCAATGGGAATTAAGCCCTGACAGCCTTTTCCCTGATGTGTAAACAACTGCAAACAGGCTCAGGTTCAACTTAATCCACATTCAGTTGAACATATTAAGAAAATAATACCTGCTTTAAAATAATTTAACCATGAATTTGCTTCATTTCAGAAAAATAGTTGATCATGTTGATTGGATGACATCTCCTGAACAAGTAGCAGATGCAGTTAAACGGTTCAGGTGTGTTATTATGCGTGCCATATAATAAAAATATTTATATTTAACATTTATTTATGCCTATAGCTGACAATGAATGCTGCTTTTCATTAGAGCCATTTACTTTTCAGGACTTTAACTGCTTATTAGCTCTTTCCAGGAATCTTCCTTTGAAGGAAATCTGTTAAAATACACTCTAATACTGAAAATATATTCATGTTCCTTTTCTTCTTCCCATAACACTTGGCACTTCTGCCTATAGTTGGTGCTCTGCTATCACCTCCCTTTTTCAGGGCTCTGTTTTGCAGAGAAGATGTATATTCTGTATGTTCTCAAACATTAATTTATGTAATTCTAAGTAGTCTAGTCCTTTAATTAACAAGATTAAACTGATAGCATTAAGCATTTTCTTTTCTTCCTTTGTGAATCAAAGCTCTAGTCCACTGGTTTACTGTGATCAAATTAATAGCCTTGACACCATATATAGCCTTCAGTGGCTTGGCTGAATTGTCCAGTGCCAACCTTTATATAACCAAGTTCTAGGAAAATACAGAGAGTGATTTAGAGCTATTGAGGTTTTGACATAAAAATAATACTTGCATGTGAATTTGTGTGTAATTCATAACAATGTTTGCAGGTGACATGATTTTCATTTTTAACTGTAAAATTGTTTGCTACAGAGATGCCTTTTGGCCAAATGGCATTTTGGCTGAAGCTGTTCCCCGCAGAGACAATTCAATCAGAATGCGAACAAGAATTGCTGGAAAAACAAAATTACTGGGGATAATGCCAGGTTTGTGAAATGTATTAAATTGGTTCCTACTTGAGGAATTAAAAAATGCTCCCAGTTGTGGCAACTTGGGGAGAGGGGGGGGGGAATCTTTTAAGCAGCATATTAGTAATATATTAGATACACATGAAGATAAAGATTTTACTGAATTACCATATTTTATTATTTTTCTAGACGAATTGAAGCATATCCTAGGTGCTGAGACAACAAGGAAAGGCATTCTCCGAGTCTTTGAAATGTTTCAACATACTCAACTAAACAAGCGGCTGGTATATGTCTTTCTGGAGGGCTTCTTGGAAACTTTATTTCCAGTGTATGGATTTCCAGATCTCTTCAAAAAACTGCATTCAAGTTCAAAGCAGATGCAGCAGTACATGCATAGACTACAATCTACACAAACACCTTTTTTACAGAAAAGGTGACACTCCAAACTTAGTAATGGGTGTCTATTTGCCCAGGACCTGGGTAGATTCTCTGGGGCTTAAAACTCTCTCATGCTGTTATTTCTGCACCAGTCTTTTAGTGTCACATAATAGATTATTAATGCATCCATAAGAGATGTGGTTCTTCTCATTCGTCATCTCTAAGGCAACCACTTCCATGAATGGGATTAATGTGTCTTAAATGATTTGGTGCATTTTCATGCAACATTGAGAATACTAGCCCGCTCTGTAAGAATGTGTTTCTTCTCCACTCCTGACAGAATCTATGAATGCCAGCAATGAAATGTGCTAGACCTTGTCCACTGAGGCATAAGTAAAGCACAACTATGGTGATAGCAATGGAGGATTTGGCTGCTGTCCTTGGAACTGGGAGATTGTGCAATGTGAGAATCAGGTGCGATTTGATTTGCATTATGACTGTTGAGGCTTGTATATCTCAGCAGGTCCGAAAAGGCTGAGCTAGCATGAAGAGAAGTCTTGTGGAACAGATAGCTCTGAGAACTGTTATAATTTCCCCCAAACTATATTTGCTAACTAAAGATTGAGGCAATTATATGGGTTTTGCACATGACATCATCTACCTGAGTTAAAAACAAAAACTAATCTAATCTAAATGAATTATCTTGGTTGGGCTTATTATTCACTGGGGCAGAAGTACAGAAAAGTAAAGTTTGGTTTGAATCAGCTTGTTTAGCTGTCTTATTTTGCTCTATAATTATAATCTTTGTTGTCTTCAAATAATTTTTAAATAAAAAGATTCACAATAGCACTTAGCAAAGAGAAGGGACAATGTTTAAAACAAGGGGTTACCAAGGGGTTATTACAGTACATTTATTTATTAGGAATTGGAGGCAGAACTGAGGAGAGAAGCAATTAAACACTGTTGACATTAAAAACATTTTTAAAACATATTGTACTATATGCCATTAAAAGTCACCCTAAGACATATTTAAGTATATTCACCTCAGGTGGTAAATAGTTAAAATAACTTGGTTTCTTACTGAGATGAAAGTCTTACAAACTTCAGTGAACAGTCATATGCAAACAATTGCAAATTCCTGAATGCACCATAGTGTATATATGAAAATAATAGACATAATTACAATATTTTTTTAAATAACAATCTTTTTATTTTTTGCATAATGTAAAATTTTAATAAACCTCTTCAACACAGAAAGTCCCCTGTCTATCCTATTTACTTTCAAACATGTCTAATTGAGAATAAAGTAATAATTGACTATACTTGCCTAGCCTTAATTTATCTTGGATTCACCATCTCCCTTTCTGACTTTTCTTTCTTCTATGACTACAGAATTTCAATGTAGTGGTTATTTAAAAAGAGAGATTAAAAAAAAAAAACAACCAGAAACTATCCAAGATAGAGTATGCTTTAAACACATTTTTCTGGAAGGAACTCTGATTTTAACTGGCAGGGTTTGATTAAGGTCCTCCACTTAGTAACAGATATTCAGGAGCAAAAATTCACACCTTAGAGGATCGAGAGGGGAGTAGCAAAGAAGAGCATCTGTTTAATGTATGCCCTTACATTTAAGGCATCTGTTTAAGGCATGCCCCGCAGTCCTTACACTCTCATTTGGGTAACTTTCTTGCAACAAAGTCTATTCAAGACTGGCCATCCTGTAACAAATTTTTACATCTTCATTACAATAAGCACTTGTTCAAGGGCAGTTTCTTTGTCTCTATTGAGCAACATAGTAGATATGTAATTCCATTTACCATTATTATATCTTAAAATAAAAGACATGAAGCATCAATTCCTACCCATTCTCCATGTTTTTAAATAATGGTGGTGACAGTTAACAAAATCTCTCATACACATGTGTTCTTAAGAATTTATGTTGATTTGATTTTCAGTCCATGCCCTGATGGTCACTGAAGTGGTAACAAAAGCTGACATGTACCACATTAAATCGCAAGTAGGGGATTTGATTAAAATATGTTTCTTCTATACAGCATTTGTTTTTTAAAAATCTCTGCACCTAAAAACAAAGCATGAAAGGAAAAAAATGTTTATAGCTGACTTTTTCTTCAACATGCTAGTGTTGCATGCAGGAATATTCAAATTTATATGCCCCCATTTGCAATTTGAAGTCCAAGTGATTGCACTCTGTGAAAATAGACATATATCATCAATGTCCCAATCCATTGATAAAATACTACAATCTATATAGCATTTTGAAACCAAGAAATGTTTTAGTACTAAATACTGTACATCTTATAATAAAGTAATCTTATACGACTTGATGTAATATATCTAGATTACTGGGTTCAGTTTATACTTCAGGAATGATCAGCAGTCAAAATATAGTATCTACTATCTTTGAGCATCTAAATTGTTAAGATTCTGCTCAGTTGTTGAATTTTGACTCCCTATTTCTAAAATCTTGATTGAATAAAACTCAGTAATTTCTTTTAATGTATCTCAATTGCACACAGTGTTGTGTCTTCTGTATTTAATTTCAGAGCATGCCTACAGACAGGCGCTATGAACTGTATGTCTCGATGAGCTGTGCATAGTTCATATGTTGTCCTTTAACATGTTAATATCTTTAGCCCCTGTGTCATTTATATTGGGTGGGAATCATGCACATACACAGAGACAACATTTCCCATGCACCCCAGTCAGTGTAGCAAGTGGTGGAGAATTCTGGGAGTTGCAATCCAACATGTGGAGGATTGCACTTTGCCCATTCTGATTACCATCTTTCAAAGTGCCCCTGTTCCAAATTGATTGTGTAAATGCAGCATACACCTAGCTGGGTATGTCCTGACCCAAGAATGCTGTGATCAGCCTTGGAAAATAAATGTGCCATTGTCCAACAAAATGCACTTAGCCTTAATTAAAAGAGAATGAACAGTAAGGTGGAATATTTCATATGTTTCATCCTCGAGCTTCTGCCTCTGGTGTTTGCTGTAACTAAACAATTAATTTTAATTGCTACCAGAATGTGTAACAATTTTTAAAAGTTAAATATGAATTCCACAATCTCAGTTTTAATTTTAGTGCAATATTTTCATGTAACGCATGTGTATTTGAATAACTGTAAAAGACAAAAGAAAAGAAGGAGGAGAGCATTTTAAAGGTATTGAGATGAAAGGTGTAAACTGTCTTAACCAACAATATATATTCTGTTATTGCTACTGTGTTGGCTTATCTAAGGACTTGTTTTAAAAGTCTGGTTTGTCACTCCCTGTAAATCCGACTTCACTGTGCTCACATGAGCATGGTTCTTACATTACAAGGAGCAAAACCTAAAGAGCACATCTTAATATAGTTGTTAAGTAAATGACTTATGCATATCATTGTACAGTATGTGTCAACTGTGTGCCTAATGGTTATTTCATTATTTCTCCCCTTTTCTTTAACAAAGAATGAAAACAAATTTGGAATGCCATGGTCTCTTTCTCTCTTTTTGATCAGCTAAGAACTCTAGGTTTTTATTTGGAGCTTGCTTTATGTTGTTCAACAAGAAAGCTCAGAAAAGTACACTAATAAAGTATTAACAAGAAAGTTTTCAGTTTCTTTTAATTACTGTCTCTGCGTTATAAATTGTTTAGTATACATGTGAAGTCATAGCAGAAGACCTCCTGGCCTGGAAAGTGAGTGATTGAATGATGGTAAGAGGATTATTATTATTAACCTTTATTTATAAAGCGCTGTAAATTTACACAGCGCTGTATATATCATCTTTTTAATTAGACAGTTCCCTGCCCTCAGGCTTACAATCTAAAAAGACATGACACAAAAGGAGAAGAGAGTGGTGGTGGGAAAGGAGACGAGGTCTAGCAGTTCTTCTCAACCTCCGAGGCCTGGACCAAGGCAGATGGACTGGAGGGCGGACTTGGCTTCTTGGACCTAGCCTGCCTCTCTCTCCCTCAAGATGGTGGATGAAGGGAGGGCTTTCCTTCTTCCAGGCAGGCAGTTGGAGCTAGCCTGCCTCTCTCCCCTTCAAGTTGGTGGATGAAGGGAGGGCTTGTCTTCTTCCAGGCAGGCCTAATGGAGCTAGCCTGCCTCTCTCTCCCTCAAGATAGTGGGTGAAGGAAGGGCTTTTCTTCTTCCAAGCAGGCAGTTGGAGCTGGCCTGCCTCTCTCCCCTCAAGATGGTGGGTGAAGGGAGGATCTGTTGGTTCTTGCTAAAATGACCACTGGAAAGGAGAAATTGGTGGCATTTAGATAATTTTTATTGGAATAAATGAAGTACAGTAGTAAATGTAATAGCAATTTCACATGAATACATCATAAGTAAATCTAACGAATCTCAAACTGGATGGCCCTTGCAGTCTCTTCCAACTCTATGATTCATTTGTGCACCTGCACATTAGATAGAAACAGTAACAGATCTGCAAAGTATTGTGTGTCTTGAGCTCAGAAATGTCCTTTAGGATTTTTCCATAGGTTTTATTTTCACAACAGCTGGGACTGCCTGCCAGAACTATTGTTGTTCATTGATAATGATGCCAGCTGTTTTACATTTATTTTATAAATTCCATAATAATCAAGTTTTCCAAGATGCCACTTGTTTGCCCCTGTGGAAAATTTCTATTGTACCTCTGGGATATTCACATTCCCAACTAAGTTGGTTAGTATAAAAGGAACGAGTTCATGGGAGCAAACTTTTTGCATATTCCTAATATAGACAGCACATCAAACTAACACGAGCCCTGTACAAACGGGCCTTTTAGCATGTCCTGGTGACGTTTCCAGACGCCCCACAATCCTAGGATGTCACCAGGATGTCACTGCTGTGTGCCGTCCAGATGGGTGTGCCTGGCAGTGATGTGCTTGCGCTGCCGCAGGCAGTTTGCAGCGGTGCTCAAAGCCTCTTTTCAGCGCTCTTTTTCCATGTAGCCGTGCCGCGCAATTTGGTTGCTGCGGCGCTATTACATGAAAAAGAGGCGGCTCCCAGCCGCCTCTTTCTGGTGGTCTGTATCCTGCCATTGATAGTTAAAGCTCATAACAGATCACATATGAGATGAGTGCTTTAGGCGTTGCTAAGATAATGTTATGATTATATTTGATCTGTTTTTCACTTCAGTCCAGCTGTATGGAAAACAGCAAGTTTTTTTGTGCAAGATGTGGGATCTGACTTTGTTTCTGCTCTATCCACTGTAGATTGTGTTATAAACTATTTTTGCACCTTGCAAGTAAATTGATAAACCAAATTGTTCTCACAAGCTCACAGTTCTTTTCAGACAGAGCAAGCCGCAGGAGCTTGCTCCAGGAGCAAATGTTCTTTTTACATGCAATTTAGACTGTAATACATCAAAATCATTTGTTTAATGAGCAGTACTGTAGCTTTAATTTGATTTAAACCAGCGGGTGAATTTATACATTCTTGTGAAGTCAGCATTTCCCTTTAACTCTGACCAGCATAGCACTATTATCCAGCTGGTTCAACAGTAGTTAGGGATTTTACTGTTTTAGCTCAGGAAAAACATCTACCTGCAGGTGTTTTTCCTTTTTCTTTACGGGGACTCATGGAGGTCACAGAAGCATGAAATCTGTCCTAATTCAGCTTAGCTGCTAATCACACAGTGAGAAAAGAAAGTGTGACTGAATATGGGAATAAATGTCAGTTGGCACCTGTTTTCACCATCTCAATTTGTTTTTCTTCTCACGACATTTTACACCTCTTAATTTAATTTGTGACTAGCCTTTTCTCCTTCCAGCTGTCCAAGGTTATACTGCACACATTCCATTTGGTTTTATCAAGGGCTTAACAGGCCCCAGCCTTCAAGCCAAGCAAATTAACAGTATTGTACTGAACCTGCAATCCTACAGTTTTCTCTATATCTTATCTTACCGTGAGGGTAACTCAATTCCCAGCTTTGAAATTAAATAGGCATATTATAAACACACTTCACAGACTGTCCCCCCCCCCCAACATCTTAGCTACACAAATTAACAACAACAAAAAGACTTGTGCAAGGTGGAATTTTCATCTGTTTTATACACTGCTGCAGTGCTAATATATTATCTTTAATAGTTCACACTTAAGCTCAGAAAACCTGTGTACCATTCATCTTGTTCCAAAGTAGGAAATAAGACAGCAGCCTAAATGTGAAAATTTTGTCAGTAATACAGCCATCCATGAAAGCGCATACTGCATCATAGTGTAGAATAGTTTTACTTCTGAATCATTTATCAGTTAAAGCAGGAGTGGGTGGCATCAATGGCAGGGCTAGGAGGCATATATTCCCTGCCAGGGGCTGTTGCAGACTACACCAAGCCTGAAAAAAGCAAAATTGCTTGAAAAATGCAAGAAAAACCTGAACACTGAAAATGGCCACATGCATTCTACTGGTTTTAATTTTGGACTGTGAGAAGAGAGGATGAGTAGGTTTGTGTCCTCAATTTGTCCAAGCAATTTGTCCTCCAGGCTGTCTTAAGTGACAACACCCAGTTTTATTTTGTTAAACATTTGTGCTGCATGGGAGTGCTACAAAGATTGTGTTGGGGGCAGTTATGTGCAGCCTTCACTTTATCCATCCCAGAGTTAAAGCTGCCAAACAGGTCAACAGATTTTATCTGAATTGTTGGTTAAAAATATATCATGTAAAACACATGAGGAAAGCTAGGTTCTTGGGGCCTTATCTAGTCCTATGGCCCCCAACCAGGCTTTAAATTTCCCATGCCCATTTCCTATGATATCATTATTCAATGATTTCCTTGGCTTGGTATCTCTTTCCCTTCCAATTCTAAAAGTTTCTAAAGGGTTTCTATGTGTTTCGCCATTTTAAAAGTCTAAAATGCCTCTCTTAAGGCTTAACTGGAGAGCCAGCTTGTTGTAGTAGCTTCAGTGTTGGATTAGAGACCTGGGCTCCAATCCACACTTGGCCATGGAAACCCACTGGGAGGTCTTGAGCATGTTGCACTCTCCCAGCTTTAGAGGAAGGCAATGGCAAACATCTTTTGAATAAATCTTGCGGACTAAAACTGTAAGTGTCACCATCAACTGGAAGGCACATAGCAACAACAAGGCTTATTTACTGGCAATGAGAACTTTAGATTAAAATATGCTGTTATTTCGAGTATCCCTTTGCCTTAGGTTTGTGGAAAACACTGATGTGTACATTCCCATAATGTCCCTGCAATTGAATTAATTCCTTCACTTGATAGTGGTTCCCCTCTTGATTTAAGACAGGTGAAACTGCCTCTGGTCAAGTTGTAATATTTGCCGATCTAGCTCACTATTGTCTATAGTGTTTGCCAGTGTGTTTCCTTGATTTTGAACAGGTTTCTCTCAACCATCCTGTTGGTATTAGGGCCTAACCTGGGATATTGTGCATGGAAAGCATGTGTTCCTCTATTTTGTTGTGGGACTTTCCACTATAGATATTTAAATGTATCAACCTTTTATTTTTAGTAAATGTACTGTTGCATAAAGTGTAAAGTGCTATCAGTGTTCATGATACTGTGTACATTTTTTAAATCCCCATAGTTCCTAAAGTAATTTTCCCATGAGACATGGGGCTTTTTAAACTATGAAATGTAGGCCAGAAACTAAAAAGATTGTATGTACAGCGCTGTGTAAATTTACAGCGCTTCATAAATAAAGGTTAATAATAATAATAATAATAATAATAATAATAATAATAAATGTATCAGTGACTTAGATGTTAGGAGTAGAAAGAACCCTTATAACATTGGCAAATGATACAAATTTGGGACAAGTAATTTAATACACTGGAAGATAGGAACAGAATTCGAAAGGACCTTGATAAACTGGAAAATTGGGCTGAAATTAATAAAAAGAAACTCAGCAAATACAAATGCAAAATTCTACATTTAGGCAACAAAAACCAAGTGCACAGGTATAGTATAGGGGATACTTGGCTTAGCAGTGCTACGTGTGAAAAGGGTCTTGGGTTTATTGTCAGTCTCAAACATTGCAACGAAAGAAAATAATATTTTAGCCTGCATTACACAGAAGCATAGTTTCAAAATCAAGGGACATAATAGTCCCACTATATTCTACACTAATCAGGTCTCATCTGAGTTCTGAGCACCTCATTTTAAGAAGGATATAGACAAGACAGCAGAGAAAGCCAACAAGGATGATAAGAGATATGGAGAACAAAACATGAAGAAATGCTGAAGGAGCATGTTGAGTCTAGTGGGAAAAAGGCTGAGGGCAAACATGATTGCATTCTTTAAATATTTTTAAATATCAAAAGGCTGTCACAAAGAGGAGGTGAGAGCCCAAGTCTAATAGTTTTAAGTTACACAAGGGCAGATTTTGAGCATGAGAATGGATTTCTTGATGGAAAGAGCAGTTTGACAATGGAACCAATTACTTGAAGAGGTGATAGAGTCTTCTTCTCAGGATGTCTTCATGCTACCTGCTGGAGTTGCTTTAGCTGAAGTTCCTCCATTGAACAGAGGGTTGGACCTTATGGCCCATGAGGCCCCATCCAACTCAGCAATTATTCCTTAGATATCCAGAACTAAGTGGTGCTTGTTCATTGGATTCTAACAGTTCTATAATTATTGGAATGTAATAGTAATATTGATAAGGTTTTACCTGAGATTTAAGGAAATACTGGTAACAGCTTGATTTTCAAATATGATGATAATACTGTTTTCTGAAAGTCTCTAAATGTAAATGATTCCAACTATTTCCAGAACAGGTGCTGGAGAGTAATAAATAACTGGAGAAATTTCAGTATATTATGACCATGAGAAAACCTGATTGATCAGGGCATGTTAATTAATTTTTTTTTTTTAAGAAAAAGGCGATCAAAGATTACAAATATAATTCTAATGACAGAGTGTCTTCAATACAGGAGAGGTTGATTTATGCCATAATCAGAGTACCTAGTTAAGTCTATGGTGATGGTCACAGGTTGAAATAACCAGTCGACCAAAAAGCTGTGTGGCTCATCATCATCTCAAAGTTAAAGCTGTGTCAGAGTTTTGAGGTTAAGAATGGGGGAGAACTTTGAAATGTACACCAGATCTCATTAATGATGGTTTGAATTCTTTTCTCCTGTGGAGACGATTGAAATATCTCAGCAGAAGGTGTGAAAGAAGGACTAAGAACTCAGGCCCAGGATTTGAAACATCCTGTTCCAAATGTTCCATTAGACTGCATTTCTGTTGACGTTCTGGACACAATTGGCCTGTGGGATGCTTTGGTCTGTTTGCTGATGCCTTGCCTAATCCCTCACTGTTTGGTTTGATCACCTGCCATCTGCGCTGTTCAATTATGCACATGCTGCTTACCTACCAATATTTAGGTAATATAATTTAATTAGTTTTGCTTTTGTTTCTTTGATCTTACTGGGAATTCCCCTGAGTGCTCTTACAGATGTAGAAGCAAGGGTTAAAGATGTTTTAAAATAATAATAATAAAAAAGAAATGCCATTTCTGGGCTAACTGGAGTAAAAAGAGTAGCACATAGTTTTGTCAGTGTTATTTTCACAATGAGTGCATGATCTGCCTAGTCAGAGATTTTTTTTAAGTACACCACATGTTTCTAGCATCACCTTGTCATTTCAATTTGGCACACTTTTCAAATATCCTCTGACATTTTCTCTTTGTACCTATACCCTGGAATAAATTCTTGCCAGGGTCATGAGCGATTACCTAAAGTCATGAAACTAGACCCTGTCTGCTCTACCCAGGGTGTATGGGCATGTGGAAGTTTTCCCAGGTTGGCTTCAAAGCATGCAGAAATTAATAAAAGCACAACAAGATGAATATTGGACTTAGCTGACTATGAACCATCTGCTTCACCAGTATTTGGGTTAGGAAAATGTGATGGACTAGATTAACAGAACAGGTTAAACTGGATAGGTGGTGCAGGGGCAAATAAACTTCAGGCACCATTTTCAACCTCTGCTTCTGCATTATTTTTGCTTACTCTAATGATCTGCTAAATGGAACCAAATGAAAAATAGTATGCCTCAGGAGGGTAGATTAATTAAAGACATAACCTATGGATTCTTCTTGTTTTAAAGTCCTTTTCCACAAAAATGCACTTTGGAGCCCACATCCATTTATTTGTCCCATTCACACTATACAATTATAACACTTCAATTCCACTTTAGCTGCCATGGCTGTATCCTATGGAATCCTGTAGTTTGTAGTTAGGTGAGCCACTAGTTTTCTCTGGCTGAGAATTTGAAATACTTCTCTAAATCCTACTCTCAGAATTTCATAGGATGGAACTATGGAGGAGGAGGAGGATATTTGAAACATGCTTCCCTCCCACAATTGGGACTAAAGGAGGCTTATAGTTTAAATGAGCAATACAGTTAAAAACATACAAAATGTGAACATTTGAATAGAATTAAACTAGTTAAAGGAGAGTAATAACACTTATCATTTTGCAATGTGAATGAATTTCTAAGTGTTAACTTACCAAATTCCCATATATGCACCTAATGAATACTATATAGCCCAGGGGAAGGAATTATGTGGTTTCCCAGATACTGGACTGCAGTTCCCAGCTGCCCTAGCCAGCCTAACCATTAGTGAGGAATGTTGGGAGTTGGAGGGCCACACAATTTCCACCCTTTGGTACCCCTGCAAACTAATTTCAGCAACTTAATTAAAAAAATGGTTACAAAAGTTGGAATCAAAATGATTGCAAGCCTGCCAGAATATGTTCCAACATTTCTTGGATGAAAATCAAGACGCATGTGGCCAGACAAAGGTAATTAATGAGGAAGGACATACAAGGGAGGAGAGATTGCTGCAGTTTGCTTTTTCCAGAGTCTACTGGGAAGGATAAGATTCCATCCACTTATATCCTCCTGAGATACTGCTTCCTATTCGGAGATTTAATGCAGAATACTTTTTAAACTTTGTATTCAGCTTGCAGTAATGGAAGTAAGCCGAGGACAAAGAGGGAAAGTGGGAAGAGCAGAGAGGAACTGGGGCGTTTTTAAGGCTGCTAGATGACCTGAGACTACAGCACTGAAACTAGCAACTGTTGCATTCCAAATAACCTCTTCCATGTAGTCATTTTCTCCTTATGTGCACATACTTTATCTGTTGGGCTCTTCCCAAAGGTAAAAGAAACACACCCTCATAGTAAAAAGATGCTGTGAGGTAGTATAGGCCTGTTACAGACTGCCAAAATAAAGCTGCTTTGGGTCTCTTTGGAGGTATGCTATTTAAATGATGCATGGGTCCTAAGAGTCCGGAGGTCGCGCCAAAGCCACACTCCATTCCTAAGCACTGGAGTGCAGCTTTGGTGCAGCTTCTGGATTCTTAGGATGCATGCATCATTTAAACAGCATACCTCCAAAGAGACCCGAAGCAGCTTTATTTGGGCAGTCTGTAACAGGCCGAAGACTCCACAAATAGTTTAATACTACCCCCCCCCATAAAAACTTGAAATATTTCCTGCTGTGCTGAACTAAATCGACTCCTGAAATTCTCCCTTCTTATTCTCATGCACTGTGATGTGGAAGGAGAGTACCAGTTTCCCAAAAATTCTCCAGGAAGAAGGGAAAAAAATTGGGAGTAGTTTCCAGGGGACAGGCATGTTCATCAGAAACAGGACTTCTTTATTCCTCCCTCCCATTTCATCTCCCATCATCCCCCAGACTTAACTAGCATTGTTCTATGGCCCTGATGGGGAAAGCAAACAGATGAAAGTAATTTGAGAAAATTCTACGAAATTGCACTCTTTTGGGGATTGTGAGAACAGTCAAGAACATTCTAATAGGTTTTCATTCAAATAAATCTCTTCTGATAAATTTCAACCCAGCTACCTATTTGCCTTTTGCTTCATGTTATTTCTGCTTATTTGCATGTGCCCCTTTCTGGCACTCCGATTTGGATTAGGTATTTACAGTAATTAGGAAAGGTTAATAGATATATCATCTACAAATAACTTCCAAGCTCAGATGCAAATAGGATCAGTGGAAGGATATTTGGGTCAGAAAGACCTGCATTCAAACCAACTGGATTTACTTGACCAAACATTTTGTTAGCTTCTATTCTCTGGCTGTGGAATTCGGCAGCATTTATGTTACATCTAAAAGTAATTAATTACAGTCCCAAGACCCCCTCCCTCAAGTTGTCATGATAGCTATATTTTAAACACAAAATAGCTATGCAAAAGCAGTTAAAATAGCTACTTCTATTACTTAAAAAAAAATCCAAATTTTTGGTATGAGGCTGAACATACCCTGAAACTTTAAAACTAAGTAAAATAGTTAGAGATACCCCAAAAAGAAGTGATCTTCCCTTAAATTACAATTGTATTGTAATTACGTTGTTGTAGAAAAAGAATCAATTAGAAGTTGGTCACTATAGTTGCCTTCAAGAAATGGAAATATAATTGTCTATTTTTAACTTCATTTGTCTATTTACATGCAGATTAATAAAGTTAAAAAGCAGTAAAACACACTCTACAATACAAATGTTTATTGTTGATGTTGTGTTGTGGTTATAGCTGATTTAGGAGAGTGCGAGAGTACACATTATTTATCTGTAAAGCTCCTCAAAGAAAAGAATGAGGAATATCTATTTATATTCTACGTTTGTTCTTCTGCACACTCCATAAAACATGTTCAAAGGTCCATTCATAGTGATTCTTCTGTCCCATACGCACCATGCAATCGTCCTCTCCCGTCAGAGCTACTTGAGTTTCTATTTCATGGGTGTGACACAAATAATACTCCAGTTATGAGACAGAACAGATTGAGGTGTGACCTGGAATTTTTGCTTTGATCATCCAATACACCATCTAATGGGAAGAGCAGTTCCAAATGTGAATTCCAACAGCTGACTGTGCCGGCTGCACCTTAGCATGGAGAGCACCTGCTAAAGGTCGAGCAACTCTTTTGAAGTGATCTTTTATGTTGTCAAATGAGAGCTGTCTCTACTATATGAGAAGGTAAGTGAGAAGCAGCACCAAGACTGATTTGAAACAATGCTCAGGTCAGCAGCAGCATTGCTATGTGACTTCAAGTGTCTGACTTATAATGATTCTGTCCTAGGATTTTCTTGCCAAGATTTATTCAAAGGATGTTTGACACTGCCTTCCTCTGAGGCTGAGAGAGAGTGTCTTGCACAAGATCACCCAGTGAGTTGCCATGGCTGAATTGGGTCTCAAAACCCTCATCCTCAGAGTCCAAGTCCCACTGTCAAACCACTACCCCACATACTACCGTAATGCTCGTCTTCCCTCTGTCCCAACTATCAAATTCTCTTCTTCACATCTGGTTGTTATAGGTCCAAAATATACTGCAGAAATAATCCAGTTTGAGACTGCTTTAAATGCCTCGGCTCAATTCTAGGTTATTGTGGGAACTCTAGTTTTGTGAGACATCTAGCTTTATCAGCGAGCTATGGTGTTACAATAAACTACAACGCTCATGATCCCCTAGCACTGAGCGAGATCAGTTAAAGTGGTCCAAACTGGATTATTGTTGCAGTGTGTTTTCAACCCTAGTCATCTCATTAGCCTTCCATTGAGAGTAATTATCCTGGGGCTCATGCATCCCATTTCCACATCCGCACATTGTTTTCTTTTCTAGTGATTCATGTCTTCTCATGATATGGCCAAAGTATGACAGTCTCCATTTAATCATTTTGAGGATTGTTCAAGCTTGACTTGAGGACCCATTTATTTGTCTTTTGGGGAGTCCATGGTATTCTTTCTAGCACCACATTTCAAATGAGTTGATGTTCTTCCCATCAGCTTTCTTCACTGTCCAGCTTACACAACCGCAATACATAGAAACTGGCAATATGATGACATGGACAATCCTGAGTTGCGTATTCAATGATAGACAGCGAGATGAGGTCCTTCCAGTAGCCTGAGCCATTAGCCGCATATTTAATTGTGCCTGGAAATGGATTGGCAGCCATTGGAGCTATTGCAGCAAGGAAGATGTATGGTCCCTGGAGTCAGCCCCAGTTAATAATCTGGCTTCAGCTCTTTGGGCCAACTGAAGCTTCTAAGCACTTTTCAAAGGCAGCCCCATGCAGAGCACATTAGAGGTTTGAGATAAGTGCCAAAGCACTAATACATTGTATAATTGTCTAGATAGAATATCTCTTTAACTTACTGCATGTTGTCTATGGCTGATCTACTGCTGTGGTTCTCAAAATGCAGGGCAGCAAGACCTATGGGAAGGAATACAGGAATTGCTCAAGGGGCTATGACACTTGGAGGCCCTGATCTCCTTCTCCTCCTCTTCCCAAATATTTTCTTGAGTTGAAGAGAAAGGTAAGGAGGGTGCTTGGGGCCTCTGCCTGAGGGAGAAGGAGGAGGAGGGCTATGTACTTATTTGTTTCATTTCATTTCATTTTTATACTGCCTTTCTCCTAGAAGGGGTCCATGGCGGCTCACAAAATAAAAAAAAAAATTAAGAAAAAAATTACAATAAAAATTCAAAACAGTTAAAATAATCTAAAAACAGTATAAAACTGCATTAAAAATAAACAAAAGCTAAAAGGCACAACCAAAACTCACACCCCACATAAGATGTTGAAATGAAACTATTTTTATTCCTACGTTACATCAAGTTGGAGGATGTAGATGTTAAGGGGGTCACAAGGATAAAAAGTTTGAGAACCACTGATTTACTGTATTATGCCTATATGAACTTACCTGGGAGTACTTCTGAATGAACTGGGTAGTTCAGCTATACATATGTTTGCAGTCTAGAATTGCTGGGTTAGCTACTTTTCAAACAGCACATCTTCCTACAGCACATCTGTAACTTTCTGTAAACATCATGCTGCCTTTAGTCTTATGCTGCCACCTAGCGAGCAACAAACATACCGGCAAATTTGTTGACTGGCTTCTGTATGAAACTTAAGTGATAGTCTTGTCCTTGTAATTGACTTCCACTGGAAAGGAATTTTTCATGACAATTTTTATTTATAGGACACATACTTGGAATGAGATTAAAATACTATGTGTAGACCTTCTCCGTAGGCTGGCATATTTTCCAAACTGGCTCCAGCATCCTCCTGTAACAACTGTCTGATGAATCATGGCATGCTCACCCACTAAGATATCTTCAGATTTGGTGATACAGAAACCTAATGTCATTGAAACTTTTGAATTATACAGTGATATATAGGGGGGAGGGAATTTAAACTTGAGCACTGAGAAATTAGAAATTGTCCATTAACAACAACATCAACAGTGTGGAGACAGAATACACTGCTAATAGTGAAACATAATAAGGATAATGAGTATGTGAATGGAAATACATAGATAGCAAGCCATGTTTTTTCCCCATTTGTCATATTTGCAAAATATGATGCAACAGACATGCATTTTATGACAGGTAGGTGCATCTTTTTGTGAATTATTTTAGCCACAAATTACAAGCAAGAAAAATTACATGAGAAATCTTTGGCTATATATTCATACTTGAATTCCATTATGAAACATCAGATTTTCTTCAAAATGCCATAGAAATATTTCTCTCTTAGTACAGAAATATGCTATAATACACTGGTATTTCTGTCTTAGCCATTGTGCTAGCTTTCATACCAGTTTTACTTCCTTTGCCAGAGCCAGTAAGAAAATGAGCATGCCACATTGTAGAGTATTTTAGCATATGGCAATAGTATTTACATTTCTATACTACCTCATAGTAAACTCAGCAGTCTCTAAGTGGTTTACAATCTGTAAGCCACTTGTCCCCAACAAGCTGGGTACCCATTTTACTGCCCTACAAAATGATGGAAGGCTGAATCAACCTGGAGCCCTCTGGAATCGAACTCATAATGTTGTGACTACAGAACTAGCATTGCAGTGTTTCATCTGAGGCTATCTTTTGCCTATATTTCAGTAAGTGTTTCTTTGAAGAGAAAGGACTATTGAAGCACAAGTGGTTGCAGGTAGCCAGAAATCGCCTGACAGACCAACTCCACTGAGAAACACACTTAACCTGTCTTGTTTTGTCCAGCTATACCCGTAACACTTTTCTGTGACATGTGAGGATACACACTGATAATTCACAAGGAGACCTCCACTTCCACAACAAAAGAGAGGGCCGAGGGTGCCCTTTTGCCCGCCACTGCCACCTGAGGCAATGCCTCCTGGCACCAGGTGACATCAGGTGTAGGGTATTCCTTGTGTTAGAAATTTCTTGCCTCTGAGTAGTCATTGCCTTAGAAAACCCTATGCAGTTCATGGCATCAGCATAGGTCAAAAGGTTATTTGAAGGTGTGCATGTACACACATGCACATAAAGGAATAAGGACTGGGAAGAGAAGGACTGGAAAGATCCCTAAGACTATCTGCTTATATTTGAGAGAGGTGAGGATAGGTGGATAAGAAATCAGGAGACTTTGGATCACTGTAGATTAAATCCTAGCATACTATTTCCAGTATCAGAAGTAAGATGCTCCCAATATTAGCCACTAGGGAAGAACAGCAGAAAAGGGCTGTTCTCATCATGTTTTACTTCCACCTCACAGGAATATGGTTGGCAAATGTGAAAAATAAGATTCTTAAATTAACAACCCTTTTCCCTGATCTAGCAGAGAAGTCTTCTTAAAATTCCTATAATTATCTTTTCTTCAGAAAGCTACAGATGATGTGTTTCCATAGTAACTTAGTCAATACTTAAAATAGCTCCTCTCCCTACACTTGTCTGATGGAGTGGATCTGTGAATGGGAAGAACTGAGAATGAAAAAAGAGATATACACAAAGCTGAATTTGGAGGTCTACAAGCAAACAACATTTTTAGGAGGGAAATATATTGTCTCTTTTTGGAGATCTGATGGGGAAACAGTGACATAAGCTGTTTGAGTTGTGACTCTACTTAAAACCAATCTGTATATTTGTAAATAAATACATATATCACAAAATGCCATAAGTAGTGTAACAAAATGAAACCAAACCTGAGTCATCCACTATACCTATGAATGCTTAAAGTGCTCAGATAAGTGGTTTCAGTGTAATAATATACAACCTTCTAAAAATAAATTGTCAGATGTTTTGCTTTCAATGTGAATTTATTTCCTATGAAGAAATTTATTTCCTTTATTTATTTTAAATAAATAAATTTATTTATTTATTTCCTATGAAGAAACAGCATAGAAATTATTTGAATCAACTAATTAACTGCCAGCTTTGAATCCCATTGTGGAAGAAAGGTGGGATATAAATTCTTTAAATAAATGAATAAATAAATATTCTTTTTTATTATTTTATTTACATATATCCTACCTTTCTTCCAATATAGGGATGCAAGGTGGTGAACAGCAGATTTAAAACAATACAATTTAAAAACAATGCAAAAGCATTAAAATGTAAAATGTGTTAAAAACTCTATACAAACTGTAAAATCTGAATTACACAGCATTTAATGCCCAAGCTTAGTCTGCTTGAAAAAGCCTGACAGTGGTTTCATGTAGATGTTAAAAATCATAGGGGACAAGACTGAACACTGAGGGACAGGAATCCCCCGCACCACCTTCTGAGAGCACCCCTCCAAGAAAGAATGGAGCCACTGTAAAACAGTACCTCTAAAGCCCATCCCAGAGAAGTGTCTCAGAAGGATACCTTGGTTGATGGTATTGAAAGCTGCTGAGAGGTCCAGTAGAACCATCAGCGACACACTTCCCCAGTCCAGTTTTTTGTGTAGGTCATCCACCAATGTAACCAAATCAGTTTCTGTCCCATAACCAGGCCTGAAAACAGACTGGCATGGATCTAGATAATTTGTTTCATCCAGAAATCCCCAGAGTTGTGAAACCACCACATGCTCCAGTACCTTACCCAAAAAATGGAAGGTTAGAGACTGGCCTCTAGTTATTTAATATAGTATTTAATATAGTAGTAGGATCCAGGCAAGGCTTTTCCAGAAGAGACCTCACCACAGCCTCCTTCAGACATGTTGGGTGTCTGCCTTGTTGTAAAGTGGCATTAATCACCTCCTTTCCCCACTCAGCCACCCTTAATCTGGCCTGTTTAGCCAGGAACTACAAGGTCTGATACATATGTGGTGGCTTTCACCTCTCCAAAGATCCTGTCCACATCCTCAGGCTACACAAATGGAAAAGTTGTTCAAACAAAATGACGAATTAAGCACATATTTAGCAAAGATGCTCCCTCAGGGGCTGAAAGACATCTGTTTGTAATAGTATGTGATTACCCTTGTGTATCTTGCATTTAGTGTGTTTTATTTTGTGATTTGTCTCTGAAAGATAAACACAGATTAAGTCTGATTGCTTAAGCATGTATCTCTGGGGAAATATCACTGTGAAAATGTATGGCTTGTAGGGAATACAACTCCACCTTAATATCTAGTTTATAACTGGCAAAAAGTATAGTCCTGTATTTTGTTGAGCATTATGTGACCATTTTCTTGGACTGCCTTCAGACTGTAACATGCCTTCATACTTCACACAGACAGACCCGAGTCTGCAAGACCTGAGCAGGGTGTCTACAAAAAATTTTTATTCACAGGATTTTCATAAATCAAAGCTGATGTGACACATAACAACAACAAACAACTGTATGCTGCTAGGTGAAAGGTGTATACAGAAGAAGACAGCAGGTGAGACATGGAGAAATTGCTAAGTGGATCAAAATCCTATTCCACATCCCATGATCAGTATATGTCTGAAATAATAGATAGAAAACAGTAATAAATAAAACCACAAAGCTGAATTCAATACATAATGAAGAAGTGGATGAAGTGCAGCCTTTCAGATGTGCAGGTCTCATCTGCCCTTGTCAGAACAGCCAATGGGGAGGTGTGCTGGGAGTTGTAGTCCAATGGCATATGAACCAATTACATGGGGCAAATATAAACACAGGCCCTAGTAGGGTTGCCAGATCTCAGGTCCTGAACCCTCTTCTTCAGTTTTCAAGGTGAATGTAAGGAATTTCAAGGTAAAAGCACTGCCTTGAAAAATGTGCGTAAATATAGTTTCCTCATTCATAAGATGGAGTGATTTTTTTTGTATTTGAATGGCTTATGCCATTGGCTTATCAACTGTGGTTGATATTTAGTGTTTCTTGCTTAATGGTATCACCAAGGCTTGCTCCTATGACATTACCAGGAGTTTTCCTTAGGTCCTAAAATCTCAGGCCCTGGGATAGTCCCACTTTTGGTACCTCTAAGGCACTGGCCAAGTCACCCAATAATCCATTGTGTAAAATTAAATCCCATACTGTTTCTCACCCACTGGTTTGGTCATCTTAAATGAATATTTTCATTTTGCCTGGGCCGAAAAGAGTTAAATATATTGTTTTTCAACAACATGTACTCCTCTGATAGATTTTATGGCCCCAACATCAAAGAGACATACCACAATGAACCAAATATTTGGAAATCTAGCTATCCTCTGGGAGGCAGACATTTACAAAAAACAACAACATCCAAGCTTGAAAATGTCAAGTGTTACTCATCCTTGTTGGGGCCATGTTTTTTTTTTTTCTTTTGAAGAAAGTTTTTGAATTCCCTTCTGAAGAAAACCCAGGCATTTATCGTTTGTTGTTCAAAACTCAGCTGCCAGGCACACAAAAGGATGATGACTAATACCATTTAGTGGAATGTTACTGTTTCCATCAAAAGGCCACACTTTCCATTTCAAGCTTCATGGATATTTCAAAAAAGGCAAAACAACTGCAATTTGATTCTCTTTTGTCATAGATTGGCATGGAAACAATTTTAGGACAAAAGGGAGCTTTTTCATGGCTATGTCAAAAATCAATGGAAACTTTGGAAACTGGGTGGGTTGGGGTCCAGCTATTACGGTGTGTGCAAAATGACAGCATTGCCCTGAAATAAGAATCCCCCCGTCGTGAAACTTTCTACCAGTCCCCAGTGTTCTAGTGTTACACACACAGAGAGAGATTTAAATTAGTTCTCACCTAGCACCCTTACATTTACTGTGCTCACATTCTTCTGGTCTTCTGAGCTGCCCCTTTCCCTGGGGTGTCTAAACTGTATTCCTAAATGTTCAACTGAATTTTTAATTCAGTTTTTAATTACTGCAATGGTTTAAATTTCAGGAGGGAAGGACAATTTCATTGGGGGAGCAGAATTCGTATGGGGAAAATGTCCTATGTAGGAGCACCTGTGGGTCGGTGGCTCCTGACTTTCTTTCCAAGAGAACAGCTAAGAACAGGGTGCCATCTTCTTCACCTCCCCTGCTCCTGTGTTCTTAATAATAGTTGAGCTGCAAACATTTAGCAGGTGATGATGCTTAATATGCTGAGTTCTTCACTTAAAACTAATGTCCAATGCATAGGAGCAGGCACCTCCATATGTTTAAGGTAATTTGGGAAGCCCTATAGTTAACTTCTGCTGTTCATCTCTTTGATAAGTAAGTGTGTGTGTGTGTGTGTGTGTGTGTGTGTGAGAGAGAGAGAGAGAGAGAGAGAAGGGAAAAAAAGAAGAGCAGGAGATGGAGTATAGTAAATTTGTGTGAGAATACAGGTTGAGTCTATCCTATCCAAAATGCTTAGGACCAGAAGTGTTTTGGATTTTGGATTTTTTCTTCTTCAAATTTTAGTATACCTGTATTTTCATATACATAAATCTAAATCTAATGAGATCTAACTTGGAGATGGGACCTACATCTAAACATGAAATCCATTGATGTCCTATATACACTGTATATACACATAGCCTGAAGGTAATTTTATATAAAAAATAATTTTGTGCCTGAAACAAAGATTGTGTACAATGAAACATCAGAAAACAAAGGCCTTGATATCTCAGCCACCCATGAAAACAAACTTTGTTTTTTGGAGTATTTCGTATGTCAGAATTCCAGATAAAGGAGACTTACCTGCATCTGTCTTCAAGTCACTTGCCGACTTATGGCAATTCCATCAATTTCATAGGGTTTTCTTAGGTAAGAAATACTCAGAAGTGGTTTTGTGACTTGCTTCCTCTGAAATATAGCCTACAGTATCTGGTATCCATTGGTGGTCTACCATCCAAGTACTAACCAGAGCTAACTGTGCTTAGCTTCTAAGATGAGACAGGATCTGTATCTTTAGGCCATTTAGGCTGTTAAGATAGTATTAATCCCCTTCAAATATTTTAGGTATTGCACACAATGTCTGCAAATGATATGCTTGTAAGGCAGAGGTTGGACTACAGTTTCTATCTGTGCTTGACAGCATAACCAATGGTAAGGGATGCTGGGAACAACTGGAAGCACAGTCATTCACCTCTGCTACAACCATGGATACAGTTACAATCACATTAACCTTATTTAATTGTTCAATTAATTTTTATATTGCTCATGCTCAAAGAAATTTGCAGACAGAGATGTTTTCTCCTAGTCTTTTCTTTGCAGTTCTCTTGCGATGTAGGTTACGCTGAGTGAATGAATGATTGACTAATGGAAACACAGATACTGCATTCATCTTCAACACATAGCTCACCAGAGGACCTGAGGGAAGTCTCTGTTTTTCCAGCCCCCATTCCCTTTTGACACTATGGGTATAATATTCAGGCTTATTTTATGAAGGACTGGAGCCCTTGGTAGATATGGATCCCATACCCATTAGCCCCAACCAGATAGAAAGGGGAGTAATAATTCTTCAAGGTCTGGAAGGCCACATATTTTACACACACACACACACACCCTTGGTCTTATGGGATTGTTCGAATGTTTGCTAATAGAATTTTTTGAATATTTCCAGACAGGTATAGGCAACCTGGTGCTCTCTATCTGTTTTGAACTCCAACTCCACCCCTAGTATGACCAATGGTCAAGGTTTAATGTGAATATAGTTCAAATCAGCAGGAGGGCACTATGTTCTTCAGCCCTTCTCTAAAGCATAAGTTTAGCTTTTTTCACTACAACTTTTGCCATACTGACAGGAGAGTTGTATGTTTATAAGAAAAAAGGGAGAAGTACATTTCCCAAGCTTTGAAGTCTAAACATTATTTCTGTTATTATTTCAGCAGAGCTGCAGTGACCAGCCATAGCAGCAGGTGGGAGTAGGGTTCCCTGTGCCAGTGGGGTCCGAATCTGCTCCAGTTTGTAGTCCAAACTTTAAAGAGACTATCTTAGGTGTCTGAACATATTTTGGGAATAGCTACTTTAAAGTTCAAGCTGATTCACTGTATTGTCCAACCTAGCACATGGAACTACTAGCCACTATTGGTTAACTTCTGCGGAGGTGGAAGCCACCTTTCCTACAGTAGGACTTGTTTGTTGACCTCTCTTTTTCTAAACAGACACACAAAGAGAAATTGTTTAGCAACAACAACCCATGAGGTCTAGCTCGAAATACAACACTAAGCATCCACACCCAGTGTTTTTGTATGTGTTTGCTTTGCTGTCGTCAGTGGGAACCACATGCCCAATAACTTTGCATCAAAGACTTCCTTGTTTGCTTTCATGGAAGGAAGAACTAGTGTCTAAACCAAATACAAGGTTGGCTTTGGTCCTGCAGGAAGCCTTTTCTATTTTGGTGGTTTATGTTCAAATGGTATTTTGAACAGTCTTGTGATATTTTGTGAGGAAGAAGAGAAGGACGAGGAGGAGTGGAGGATAGGCCTGTGTAACATGTTTCCTTATGGCAACTCACCACCTACACAGTCTGTCCAAAGAGTGGGATGACTCCCTGTTGCCAGAGTTTTGTTTTAATGGTATCTACCAGTTAAGAATTGGTATCTAGTCTGGCAGCATTGGTAGCAGCAACCAATATCACCAGACAGCTTTTAAAGTATCCAGGAAGAGCCCATTAATGTTTTTTTTAGTTCAGTCTAGAGTCCCTCTGAAACACTGTAGGAAAATCAAAATGGCAAGCAGTTGCCCAGCTTTGTCTGGTGCTGCTAGGTCATCCTCTGTTTCTTAACTGAATTTCCCCTGAAGCACTTTGGAAACCATTAAAACCACCTATAAAAAAAATTCACACCACAGGCCTCTTCATACTGCATAGTAATATGATTCAACTGCTCTGGCAACATCCTATGAAATCTTGAGATTTGCAGTTTAGTGAGGGATATTTAGCATTCTCATCCAGATAGTTTTAGGGTCTCACTAGAGTACAAATCCCAGGATTCCATAGGATATAGCCACGGTAGTTAAAGGGGAACCATAGTGTTATGTTTTTGTGAAAGGGCCCCAGTATACAACATTTATTGATTTAAGATCTACAAGGTGCTACAAGATCTCTCTATGTACTGATTTAAGATCTGTTATCGCAACACAACCAAATTCAGGATACCTCATATTCAGCACTTTTAAAACACTGAATTCATTTCCTAAGAAACAGCAAGAATAAAACAACAAAGTCCAGCTATAATGCATACTCTACCGTCTCCTGGTGACCAAGACAGCAAATGACAGAGAGATTTGAATGTTGAATGTTGAATGTGGAGGACATTGTGCTTTTCTCCAGTCCCAACTTCTGCCAGCAAGTGTCAGTGTAAGGCAGTAGAAGTCATGGACATGAAGGACAGGAACATTCACTTGACATTATGACCTCTCTTTTTGTTGGCTAGAATCTAATTCTATACCTTCAATCTCACTTACCTGGAAGTCAAGTCCATTGTTTTCACTTTTGAATAGGCCTCTAAAGGATTTTAAAGGGAAATGAAAGAACTCACCTTTGGAGCACCCAGGTTTTAACCCTTCAGATTTTAATTATTATTTTTTTAAAAAAAATCTGTGCTGTTGATTTGTTTTTAAAGAAAAAAGCTGTTGATAATGAAGGAAAAAACACATCCCTCTGAAATCTTTCTTTTGCTGTTTAAAACCCCCCCCACCAAACCCTTGGCTGTAATGTTCTCTGTGTCTAAATCCGTCTGAATGTTTAGCTTCCTTACGACCATCTGGCTCTCTTAACAATATCCACTAACTGGAAATTAAATAAAAAGAGCACTTACAATCCACTTTCTCTTGATAGCTATTTATTAATGTACACAATTGGATTACAAGACTCAAAATAGAATTGGCTTGAATAAAATGAGATCTGACCTGTCCTTGGAATCCTCCAGTTAAAAAGGATTTCTGTCTGTCTTTTTTAGTTTATTGTTTTGAATTGTGAAGCCACCCTTTTGCTCTTCAAGTGATAAGGTCCAGCTTTAATTTTTTATGCTCATAATAGCCATGTGGAGAAGTCATTGCCATTTGCATTTCACAGGATGAGGGCAGCTGGCATACTCAGTCTTGAAAACAACAACAACAACTGTATAGCTTTGAGGGATGCAGCCCTGTGTTTGTCTCTGTGTGCCTGGTGGGTGGGAGGTAGGGAGGGAGGAAGAGATACTGAGTGTATACTTTATAGAAGGGCAATCCATGTCTAAAAAAACAGGGGGCACATATATATAGGAAGACACAACCAGGTTCAATTACATGTCCATTGAAAAGACCCTCTGTGTTTTAAACTGTACATTTTTCAATTGCATTTTTATATTGGCTGTTTGCTGAGAAAGATTTAAAATATGGTTTTGCAATATAATTTATTTCATTGCATTTTAACATTATAATTTCTTAATCTTTTTATTTAACCCCTTTAAAGTTAATTTTCTTGTGAGCTGCCTTGAGCCCTGGTTTGGGGACGATGGTGCCTATCAATGAATGAATCAATCAATGAAACAAATGTTATTATGTTCCCCAGTGGCAGTTGCTAGCTCTTGGGGCAGTGGGATGGTGAATCCAGATTTCAGATCAGATTTAAAGGAATTATCCAAGGTGCTGGGTTATAGTTCCAAACTAGGTCCAGCACCCTGGACAGCTCTTTTAATGCTATTCAAAACCTGGAAGAGATTCACCACCCTGATGACAAGGGAGCCACCATCTGCCACTGCTTTTCTATGAGAGATATATAGTACATTGGCTAAAAACACAATCTGTCACATATAAAGGATGATAATCAGTTCAGGATTTTAATACTGCTCTTGAGCTAGTGACTGCAGTTTGGTAAGCAGGCAGCTTTGTAGGGCCCTTGCAAGGCCCATATTTCAGTGGTAAGGAAGCCACTAAATATACACCCAGAGCCAAATCTATGAAAATTACCAGTTGCCATCATACTGGCTGGGAGAGTTTGGGAAAATTACTTGTTCAAGGAGCAAAAATGGCCCCTATCTGTTTCTCCCTTTGACTTTGTCACCTGCTTACTTACCCTGTGTTTGCCAGAGTGAATTTGTCCAAGTTACCAATCTGTTCTTTTTCTGAGGACTAGTTGAAAAGGCAGAACAAAAATAGTGAGCGACTTCAGGGGTGTAGGGGCACACTGAGGGCATTTTGTTTTATGGTTTCATAAAACCAGCATTCCCATTTTCTATGTCTGGGTGTGAAAGCTGGACAGTGGAGAAAACTGACAGGAACAAAATCAATGCATTTGAAATGTGGTGCTGGAGAAGATTTGTACAGAGACCATGGATTGCTAAGAAGACAAATGAATGGATCCTACAGCAAATCAAACCTGACCTGTACCTAGAAGCCAAGATGACTAAACTGAGGCTGTCATACTTTGGAGATGTGATAACATCACTCACTGGAAAAGACAAAAATTCTCAGTAAAATGGAAGCCTATGGGAAAAGAGGAAGACTACATTACAGGCAGATTGATTCAGTCAAGAGACTCACAGCCCATTACCCTGAATTTGCAACATGTGAATAGAACAGTTTATGATCAGGAGTCTTGGAGATCTCTCATTCATAGGGTTGCCATAAGTCAAAGTTGACTTCACAGCAAATAACAACAATGGTAGAATCCAAAATCAATTGGCAATTGAATTCTTAGTATCACCTCTTCCTATTAATTCAGCATTAGCATTCACCCCATGTATTCACATTTTGTCTGAATACCCTTCAAGCCACTTAGTAATAAAGCTGTAGTATGTGAGTCCTCATGACCTCAATGTCAGATGGAAGTGTCTTCAAATGGTAACAAAAATTAACCAAGATAAACATCAAATAAGTGCTAATATTCCCTTGGTATTAAAACCAGAGAACCATAGATTCCTTTCCTGTATTGGTTGGGATTAATATCATTCTTGGTGTTCCTGCAAAGGAAAGTTGCTTTGGAAAATTTAACTTAACAAACTTTAGAAACTTACTTTCAGACAATAACTTGGCAGCAATAGTCTTGACAATCTTCTATTGCATTGTAATTAATATCAGAAGAACACATTCTTTTGCAATAGTAAGGAAATTAGTCTTGGCATTCAAATTACTTCCACCTATTCCATACTGAATCTGTTCAAATGATTAGTTCAACTAATTCTCTTGTAATTTAAGTAAATGACTCCATATCTCTTAATCCTGTTAAGAAGAGAATGGTGATTATTTTGTTAAAGAGCTCGTTGGAAAAATGATCTAAAGCTCGCACTGAATCATTAAACAAAGCTCATAATTGAATTATGCAATACTTGGAAGGAATGCTTGTTTGCCAGCCAGGTCTAAAAGTTCAACAATTTGTGTTGGTTTTACAGCTGCAAAATCAGGCTACCAGCATCACAGTGTTGCCTTGAAAGTGTTTGTTACCACTGTGTTTGTTACCACTGACTGGTGGCATGTATAAGCATGTTCTGCATAAAGTGTAAAGAGGATTTATTGTGGCAATTCACTGGAATCTTACAATAGCAGAACCTGAAATAAAAGACATGAAAAATAATATGCTCCTTTTACTTTAAAACATGAAAACTGCCCAAGGACTGGGACTACACATGCCCTTCAGTGGAACTCAGAAGGATGTATCACCTCCTGGTCTCAATTTACAAATTTGCTGTGCTGTACTCAGAATGCCCCATGCCATATAGAGTGCATGAAGGCAACTAGGGTTTGGGCAGTTTTAGTAATCTGAAGGCACCAGATCCTGTGTTATCGTAGAAATAATCAAGCTCAGGCCTGGTTACTACTTGAAAGAGGACCACCAAAGGATACCAGCATACTCCCCAACTATCCTGATTTGACAAGGACAGTCCCAATTAATCCTCTGTCATCCCACTTTTTCAGATGTTTTTAAAATGTCTCAGTCTTTCTCTACTCCTCCTCTTCCAACTTTCTCAATTTATCCTCAACTTTCTTCATTTGCTGCAGAAGAAGAGGAAGAAGTGGACTCCTGCCCTTTCTTGTGGACTCAGGCAAAATCAAACTGTAATGGCCTCTGTTAGCTTGTGTGGTGTTTCTTACTAGGTACTTCCACTTTCCTAACCACTCTCTGAAGTTGCTTGGCCACATATGTCCTGGTTTTCAGCGGTGAAATGTTGGAGAGTATGTCAGATGCTGTAGGCAGCACTGAGAAGTCTATGGCAATCCTCCTCTGAATAAATGTTGCCATGTAAACCCCATGATAAGTTCGTATAACAGCAACATGTGAACTTTTGTAAGCCTGAAAGAATCCCTTTTTTCTAAAAATAGGAAATAACTAGAAACCATTTCAGGCTTGGAAATCAATCTTCCCCTAGGTCTAAAACAGGGAGCAAAGGGTATGGGAAGATTTTTTTTAAAAAATTAAAGTTAAAAATTAAAATCTGTAAGGGTAAGGAAACTTGGGAGCTAAAGATGACCTATCCCTACTTCCAAATGAGATGTATTCCAATTGTGTATCTACGTACACAGTGCCAGCACTGTCATGACTTGATCCTATAAAATCTTGGGAGGTTTAGTTTGGTAAGGTTTCATAAATTACTGAAGATTTTTCTAGAAGAAAAGACAGTGGAGACAGTTTTATCCACTGTCATGTATACAGAGGGAAATGGACTTCTACCAATCCCAAGGTGACACAAAAAGACAGACTTCCATAACTCTGTTGCACAGATTGGCAACAGACATTTTTGTACCACCTTTTAAAAAAAACACCACCCCAATTTTAGGGGGGATTTTCCAGCTGGAAATAGCCCAAACTCACCTGATTAATTCATTCTAATTTTCTGCATAAACTAATCTCTAGAGCCTCTTGCTTGACCTCTTGTTTCTACCTATGTCCAGAAGAAAGGTGTGAACAGGTTCATCTTACCATGTTTAGGTGTCTCTTTGGATATTTAAAGTGCAACCCTCCTCGGCCACTTTATGAACCAGTGTGGTGTAAGGGTTTGCCTATTGGACCAGGACCCCAGGAGACAAGGGTTCAAATCCCCACACAGCCCTGGAAACCCATTGAATGACTTTGCTCTGTCAGCTTTAGAGAAAGGCAATGGCAAACCTTCTCTGAATAAATCCTCCAAGAAAGTCCTAGGATAAGATTGCCATACTTGGAGATGACTTGAAGGCTCATAATAAGAATGCCACTTCATTTTGTAATTGATCAGACACATGTAGTTTCTATCATCACATTTATGCCGGTACTCAGATCAGTGCCCATATATCCTTGTGCATGGACTGTTATGGAATTGTGAAGCAAATCTGGAAATCCCTCCTGAGGCAAGCATACAAGAATTCTGAGAGATGGCAGAAAGTATACTCAATAAACAAACAAATAAACAAATAGAATAGAATTCTGAGAGATGTCAGAAAGTATTGGTGAAACTTGGAAACCTTTGTGATGATGGTAGTTTTACATACCTCTGTCTATAAACTTTCACTGCTGACACACACACACACACACACACATCCCACATATATATTGACACACTCCAAACACATCATATGAACTATCCAGATTGATTTTAAAAACCAGGAAAGTTTATTTATTCATTTTATTTTGGAGATCCATATGACATTTTCTTCCTCCAAGAATACTTCCTGTGAGCTCCAAGTGTGACCAGAGGCTTTTAGATCCAGCTCCCCAGGTCAGTTTTAACTAGCTCTCCATTTACTGACTGTCCATTTCTGCTGATATTCAACCAGTACTTTTCTTCAGACAGTGATCTGGTGGCGCAGTGGTTAAATGCCTGTACTGCAGCCATTCACTCAAAACCACAAGGTTGCGAGTTCAAGACCAGCAAAAGGGCCCAAGCTCAACTCAGGCTTGCATCCTTCCGAGGTCGCTAAAATGAGTACCCAGACTGTTGGGGGCAAATTAGCTTACTTGCTAATTAGCTTACTTGCTGTTCACCACTATGATCTTTGGAATAGCGGTATATAAATAAAACAAATTATTATTTATTATTATTATTATTATTATTATTATTATTATTATTATTATTATTATTATCTTTTAGCAGTAGTGCTGCCTGAATGTTTTTAGCTGCCTCTTTTTCTTCTTGTTGATCATACTTGCCGATATTTCACTTTTCAATTATTTCCTAATCTTTGTTTTGTTGACCAGGAGTCCACAACGATGGCTTCAGTCATGCCAATGGTTGTGTAAAACTTTCATATTTTGGCTTATGGTTATAAAATAATTACCTTTTTTACTTGTGGTGTGAAGTCATATCACATCACAGCATGTAGGCCAATCAATAAACATTCCCTGACAAGGCTTACACTTTTTTGACCTGCAGATCAGTCTACAATAGTTAGGTGTAAAGTTATTTTAAAATAAGCAGTATTACCAGTGAGGTGTAATATTTCCCAATTACTCTGCCTCTTGTCTTCTGTATCTGGACTAACAAAAAAGACAGTGAAATATTTCATCTCCTTCTAGGGTTACCCTGTCATAAAACTGGTGGGATGGAATTATTACTGCTGATTTATACCAGTGTGAGATGAGAGGACAATCGGAACCATTTTGCCAAATTCTACTGTTTCCCAGTAATAAGTTTGCAAGTTCAACACAGCAATGTCAAGTTCAATACATCTACTGGACTGCTATGAGTTCATTCAACCAGCAAACTTCCAGAGCTACTGCAGTGTATACTTAGTTTCTGGAGTTTGTTTTCTTTTGGAATTTGGATTGCTTTTCAATCCAATTTGACATAAGCTATTTAGTTTTGATGAAAGCTTTGATCGCTCATGGAAAGGAGAAAAATGCTTTCAGTGATCAAATTAGAGATTTGCAGGATGACTTGGCAATAAAATGTGTGTGTGTGTGTTTAGACACACATGCCAGAGAGTGAGAGTGGTAATTCCTTGTACCATTCTCTTCATATCCCTGAGTCTGGAAAGAGGAATTACCACCAGTAATGTTACTTAAAAGTAAAATGAATTTTATTTATTTATTTATTTATTTATTACTATTATAAATTTGGCATCAGGATGTTTTTGTTCTTTCAGAGTGTTTATTTTAAAGAAGTTATATGTTGTTAAAACCTGCTTAGTAGAGTTGTTATGAAAGATAAGATGGAGGTACAGAAGTCCAATGTAATTTATCTCCAGCTCGCCAGACCAGTATCAAAGCACTGAAATGTGGAAAGTGCTTTGAAACCTATAGGCGAGCTGCATCTCAGCTCTAGATTTGTAGTCTAGCATATAGGGCTAGAATCCTGTTGTTTATTCCCCATAAGAGTAGCTCCACTGAACCATTCGTTCAGTGGTGAGTCAACATATAAGTAAACTTAATTGAGTCAAAGGGTCTACTGTCACTGGGAGTATTAATAAGATTGAAGCCATTGACAACACTGAGTTTGGGCAAGGCTAGCCAAGCAGATGATTTATGCCAGGATATGGACAGGAGACAATGTCACCTCAATTATTCTCCTTAATCTATGAAAGACATGTGGGGGGGGGGGGGGGGGGGGGGTCAGTAGATAGACAGACATTTTTGTACCACATTTCATAGAGTCACAGGGCCATAGAATCATTGAGTTCGAAGGTACCTTATGGTCCAATCCCCTTAATATCTCCAGCTATGGCATCATCAGCCGGTACCTCCCTGCCTGTTCTTGAAGATGTCCAGAGAAGGAGACTTTACCACCTCACTAGGCAATTTATTCCACTGCCAATCTGCTCTCACAGTCAAAATGTTCCTTCTAATGTTCAACTGAAATCTGTTTCGGACCATTAAACCTGCTCCTACCTCTGAAGCAACAGAGAATAGGCCAATCATATTTCCTGGGTGGGGTTACACTGTATGTAAGTGGTTCTTGTTATTCTTTGGGGTGGTGAAGATGATGATGATGATGATGATGATGATGATGATGATTTATTTATATCCCACCTATTCTGACTAGGACCTTACTGAATGGTGCTGAACATGTCCATACTATCTTTTATTCCATGATTTCTTTAACATTTACACAAGACTATTGGCTTAAGCTGAACAGGAATTTGATCTGTGTCACCATTATGTTGATAATGTGCAGCTCTTTCATTTTAACCATCGTATGTGGACATAACAGCCCAGTTTCACATAGGTGTAGGATATTCTTATGCTGCAGCTGGAATAGTGCAGCTACTCATGTGTATTAGCTTCCACATGTTTGAGATCAGAGTACGGAAAATAGGTGATCAATTTGTTAATTTATAAGCTTATTAGGTTTTTCCTTAACATAGCTGAACTCCATGGAATTCCTGATTAATGTTGAATTTAATCAGCTTTCCACTCATCCCCTGCTTTAATGGGATACTACTTTGTAAGTTTGGTAAGGATAGAGCTATTAGTCTGGTATTTAAAGAGTCAGCTAGATAAGCCTTGTCTGTTCAGAAGGAAGCCTCTTTTAATTCATGAGTGAGTATGGGATTGCTACATCCATTTCTGATATAATAATAATAATAATAATAATAATAATAATAATAATAATAATAATAATA
>NC_056527.1:37976880-37991110 GCF_019175285.1 Sceloporus undulatus | reverse complement strand
GTGGGGAACTGGGAGGTTGTAGGGCTTGGCCACAATTGGCCAACAAGTTGTTTTGGTCTGCTTTAATGCTCCTGTTTTTGAGCTACTCTTATTCTCTTCACATGTGAAACAGAGACAGACTTCAAAATGAATGAGTGCAACTATAGGTTTATTTCAATACAGGGGGACAGTGGGTTGGTTATCTATGGCGAGCCATGGATTGAATTTGGGATTCCTCACGCCTGCGTACAAAACATGTACTTACCACTAATCCTTGCAGACCAGTGGAGATGGACTGATTCAATAGTGGTGGGGAATGCTCTGCATGTACTTAAACACATTGTAAAATGTAGATAGAAGTGATAGATTAGATGTTTGGGTGGAAATTAAACTGTGCTGCTGGTCTAATGAATCCATCAATACATACATAAGGAGCAGGCACTTGATTGCCCCCCCCCCCCCCATCAATTTGGATGCTTCAGAGTTTGTTGTCCAGCAACATCCAGTGGACCAGATGTTCTATAGCTATGAATGAGATTCTGGCAAATTTTGGAAAGTTACTTTTAAGAATGAATGAATATATGAATGAATGTAATTACATAACTGAGCTCTGGGTGGATCTTGTGGATGGCTTCCAGTATGTCATTATATTAATTCTTTCTTCAAGTAACTTCTCAAGCCTTTATCATATGGAGTTTTTAAACAGCAATCAATTTTGAAAAATAGCACCTTTGGAGATACGTATTGCATGATGTCACCTCCAATCCATTGCTTCTGTGCCTCTCAAGTGTAGAGTGCACCTGTTTATTGATGAGGAAACCTGTCAATAAGCTCACAATTGTGCTGTTGTGATATTAGTCTTCAGGTGTGATAAGCTCCTCCTGCAGCAGTTCCAATATTGAGTAGTCAAATGATATCAGTCTCTTCCTCTCCCCCCTCCCCCTTGTTGTTTCCAAACAGTCTGGTTTTCTTTTTCTCTCCCCCCTCCCCCATTCCCCCCCCCTTTCCTTTCATCTTTGTTTTAGTAAATCATGTTGACAAAATTCTGGAATTGTGTTACAAATAAAAAATTTAAAAATCTCGAGAGGTATGCTGGGAAAGGCATAGTGCAGGGAAACAGGGATAAGGGGTGCAGAAGAGAACGCGAGGACCATTGATGGCAGAAATAGTCCCCATCGCACTAGTGAAGGAACATGCAACAAGGAAAGCTCCCAAACTGGTTAATATCCATTTTCTTTTTACTGACAGGATGGCAATAAGAATTGAGGCTGGTGGGATAAAGTCTCCATACACGGGATTTTCATTAATACTAATAAATATTTCTATAACACCTGCCAAAACCACACACAATTGTTCAAAGTACTTAATCTACTTTGCCTGTTGAATCATTACAGTAATACTTTAAGGGAACTGAGATCATCCCACAAATCATCTGAGATTTGAACAGGTGGCTTCCAGCTTCTAGTACATGCCTAAGCTTCCTTGAGCTTCCAGCAGCAAAGGCACGGCACAATGTTTTAAGATAAATAAAGCAAAACCTAACCTAACCACTTCATTACCTAAGCTTTCTTACACTGATCTTTCCTCAAAAGCCTTACCCAAATTAGCTCCACCTTTGAAACAGGTAAAATGAAATTGAAAGAGAAAGCAATGTCTCTGGATGAGACAGGCATACTTTTCCCACCTCAGCCATGAGTAATGTTTGGACATCTAGATGGTATGAACTACAACTTCCACAGTACCTTATCATTGGCTATGTGAGGGACATTTCTGGGTTTTGAAATCCAAAGCATAAGGAGGACCAAGAAGGACCCATATTGGATTCCCAGAACTCACGTCCTGGTCCTGAATCTCAGGACCTGAACTCTCTTCTCTCATCTTCAGGGCAAGGGGAGCCATCTCAGGGAGACCCTGGAGAATCTCTCTCTCTCTCTCTAGCTCTGTGTGCTGCTATTCCCATTGCTTTAGGCTGCTTTAGGTTGGCTTCAGTAGAATTTCCACAGGTTTTGCCTGGCTCTCTCCTCTCTTCTTTCCTTCTCCTTCCAAGTTTCTTAAACTATGGCCAGAACCAGGGCTCAGGAGAGGATGTGGACAGTGAAGGGAAGCACCAAGCTGTCTCAGAGTCATTATATATGGCAACTTCTCTTTGTGTTTTTTCCCAACAGTTCTCACCTTTCTTATTCTAATCTAAATGAATGAAGCCACACTATAAAATCCCTTTGGAACATCTGATTCATCACTGGGGCCATCCTTAGACCTCAGATTTTAACCCTTAAATCATAGTGCATAGGATGCTCCTGAGTTAATAATCCTAGCCACAAAACTGATCCATAGACTACTAAAAAAATAATAATCCCTGAGCCTTATCACATGAGGGGTTTTGAAGCTCAGATCTGGAGTCACTCCTGGTGCAGCTGTGCGATTTCATGTTAAAATGTGATGTATTATAACACTTCATTGCTTTCTATGGGGGGGTCATTCCAAGGAGGATCCACAGTGAATCCAAAGTGACTCCTCATTTTTGTGAATTCTGTAACAAGTGAATTCACAAAAATTGTTTCCAAGCTCAATTTGATTTCAGTCCGAATTGGTTTGGTGTAGAATGCAACTTTGCTTTCTGTCCTCGTTACCCCCCCCCCCCACATCTCCAAGGTGGCAAATTTCCCGTGATGTGGCTGCAATTTGCTTCCGGTGCTCCTTCAAGAACGGAGGGCACATCTGGATGGAGGGAGAGATGGGAGCGATGAAGGGGGTGATCAGAGGCTGGGGGGAAAGATGACAGGAACAATTCACATGAGGCTAGCATTCACGTGAAACAGGAACCAGGAGGCTGGGGGGAGAGATAGGAGCAATGAAGGGGGCAATCAGAGGACTGGGAGAGAAGGAGGAGGACGGCCCACAGAGGCACTTTCTGTAACAAGAGTTTGAAGATTTTAAAGGTGCCTCCGCTGCAGGAGATTAACAGTTTCCCCTTGGAAACTGAAGCTGCATCAGCACTGCAGAATTAGTGCAGTTTGACACCACTTTAATTGTCACGGCTCAATACTAGAGAATTCTGGGATTTGTAGCCTTCTCTGTCAGAGAGCTCTGGTGCAAATCCCAGGATTCCATTGCATTGAGCCATCTGGAAGTCAAGAAAGCAGATGGGGACAATCATAGGTGGGGGGGGGGGAGATAGGAGCAATGAAGGGGGCTGTTTGAGGCTGGGGGGAGAGAAAGCAGCAATGAAGGGGGCGATCAGAGGCTAGGGGAGAGATAGGAGAAATGGCAGAGGGCTGTCTCAGACTGGGGGGTGAGATGACAATAACAATTCACGTGAGGTTAGCATTCGCATGAAACAGGAACCAGGAAGTGGCCCCATTCTTCATCCCAGAAGTGTAAAAGATCACGATGCATTCAGACCCCTACTGAGCATGCGCAAGGGTGCCAATTCGAATAGTTGAATCCGCATGGTATGTACTGGTGTGGTAATTCAATGTGCACTCGCTCCTCTTTGCCCCAGTAGTGACCACAGTTTTGTTCTTCACGTGTGATAGTTCATCATGTGAATTGCCTTGGATTCAAACTGACTCCCCCTCGCTATGCAAATGCTTCAAACTGGGGCTCCTGTTTCATGTGTGATAAGGCTCCCTGTCAACCTAGTACAGATGTACTCTGGAGACTGGACTATCTACCCAAACTAACTTTGTTGACATGTTCCATCAGTTTTCTTATTTATAGCTAAAGCATGAGCCTCCATTAGCTCAATGTAAGCAATTACTGCAAAGTTATTACATGGTTCTTGTTCACGCTTCACGGTTCTGTCTTGTAAACACACTGAAAAATGAAAGCAAAAATAAAACACTAATGCAATGTTAATAGACGCTGCTAACCTTGACAGCCAAACTTCCTAGCAGTAGTTGATTTGCAAATACTTGATGTGAAGGAAAGTGGCATGCACAAAGGATTATATAATTTCTGGGGTCTAGGGGAAAGAATAACACAATGAAAGATGCAGAGATAAGAAGGAACCACTACTTCTCATCAGGTTATATGCACAGTCTCAAGCATTTAAGATCAGCTCATAAGTACAACAGTGTGGGTAAAGGGCGGCTTTTCAGTGCTAATTCTAAATTTACTTCCTTCAGTATTACTGAAACCTAACCAGACTATTCACACACACACACACACAGCCAATAACAGTATGCACAACACAATTTCTGGTGTTAGAAAACTGGACACACTTTATTTTCATTACACTTGTCAAAAGGACGTGGGGAAGTTTAACATTGGCAAGATATTTTCCATAAATGCAAGGGTTTCCTTTCCATTTCCCATCCACTGAGAAATATCCCTAATATTTATTTTACTCATTGACTGGCAGTAAATAGAGGGCCTTGTGACGAAATTTGCTCATTCCCACTCAGCAGTCTGTCTATATATTTGGGGCATGTTTCTTTTGGAGCTCACTCTCAACTCACAGACCATGAACAACTGTTAATTTATCCCTTGAATCACACCGGCTAGCCAAGTGCTGTAAAGCTGGAAGAGGACTGCTCTCCACAGAAAATATATGCCTATGCACTCTCCTGGAAATGAACAAGATGGAAACAATAGGAACAAAACACTGTTAAGAAAACCAGTTCCAAGTCCAATATTATTATGATGCACAATGCATTATGAAACTCAAATCCAAACTCAGTATTATGATGATGTGTAACTAGGAATGCCATATCCCGGCGGCCTCCGGGACAATTCCGTTTTTGGGGCCCCCCTGCCTGCCCCGGTCCAGTTCCCTTCCAACCCCGGCCTTTGTCCTGCCTCCGGGCCGGCCCCGCTCATGTGGCCATTGCCGTGGCCGCTAATGCGGCTGGCTGCCAACCCACCTCCACCTCCTCCTCCTCTTCTTGGGCAGCGCTGCCCTCCTGCTCCTGGCCAGTGCTGCCTTCCTCCTCCTCGCCAGCGCTGTTGCCGCTGTGCCACCTGCGGCGGGGCTTTCCCGCCCGCGTGCGGAGCTATGATGGAGAAGCTCGTCCCCTTGGGCCAGCTGGCCATTGGCCAGCTGGCCAAAGGGGACGGGATCCTCTTCCCTTGCGCACGCCGCCCCGGCCGTAGCATGGGCCAGCGGCAGCGCACTCGCATCCTCCACATGCGTGCCCTTGCGCGGGGCTTCCCAAGGAGCCCTTGTGCCGAGGAGGAGGGGAGGGAGGAGGAGGATGAAGAGGAGGAGGAGGTGTAAAGGTGAGTCAGTGGCCATTTCAGGTCTGCCTTGGGGTTTTTTAAAATTAATTTTTAAAAATATAAAATACTTATTTGTTGTTTTTTTATTTTATTAATTTTTATTATTGCTTTTTTATTTCATTTCATTTCATTTATTTTTATTATTGCTTGTTTTTATTTTATTTCATTTATTTTTATTATTGCTTGTTTTTATTTTGTTTCATTAATTTTTATTATTGCTTGTTTTTTTTATTTTATTACATTATTTCTTTTATTAAATATATACACCCCTGCCTTGTTTTTTATTTTTTTCCCATTATTTTTTATTATTAAATATATGCAAGTGCATTTTCTGTGTATTTATGGCGCTTTGAATGCTAACAAATCTGCCTTTCTTGGACAATTATAGTGATGATGATGATGATGATGATGATGATGATGATGATGATGATGATGATGGTGGTGGTGATATTGATATCAACAAGCCTCTGAGGCATGGCCAATGTAACTTGCTGTGATTTTTACAAACTCATTCGCAGTGAAGAAAAACCACAGTCCCTTGACCAAGTACACACTTCTGAGAAGTACAGTTGAACCCGAGGGCAAGTACATGTCTGCCATCTGTCTATGAATAATGCCAAAATGTCCTCCATTTTGATCATGCCTAAAAAACATGCATTTATATTAACATTTTTTAAAAACCTTCAAATTTTTTGCATGTCCTCCATTTTTTAAAAAATGTGTCCTACATTTGAAAATGTTGCCCTACATTTGTCCTACATTTGTCCCGGTTTGGAGCTCCTGACTTATGGCAACCCTATGTGTAACTCAATCTTGCAAAAGGCTATAAAGAGGTGAGTACTGGCAGAGTGGCACCACCAATTTATGCTTCTTGTCCACCATGTTTTCATCATCTAGCCTGGTTAAGAGACCCAGGATTGTATCATGCTCTCTATGTGATCCCTGATTGGCTAGTATCATGAGGAAAAATACCTTATAAATGAATCCAAACAGCACCATGGAAGTAGTAATTGGGGACTGGAAAAAATAAGTGATTGCTGTGGACTTGGGTGGGTCCTACGTCAGTAGGGTGGTAATCCACTCTACATTTTTAGTACTGTATAGATTTTAAAGGATCTAACCAAAGCATTTGAAATATATTTTGGAGAGATGAAGCAGCACCTTCCAAAGCTGCTTTATAGCCATGGAAACACCAGAATGGGTTCAAAATTTCACTGATATGAGACTCACTTTGCAAAAGCAAAGAAGGAATGGTGAGGTGCCTATTCTCATCTTTTGGAAGCTTGCTGTCACCCCGTAAAAGTTTCAGTGCAAACTGAAGAACAGATGCAGAGATTCCACAAAGGAAAAATAAATCTTATACAGATGTCTATCTTCTCCACCACCATATGAAATACTTCAAGCACATATCTGTGTTGCATGGAGCAACTGTTTAGGATAACAGCAAGCCTCTTGCCCTGTTTTAAAAAATGATATAATGTGTAGCCAAAGCAATTCTAAACTAGCTTTGCTTGTCCTTGGTGACACGATGGAGCCAAGTTCAATTGGTTTTGCTATGAGGTAATCCTTGTTTAGAAAAACCTTTTTTTAATGGCATGAAGCCAGAAGTTGTGACCAGCAGCAAGCCAGTGTGGAAAATATAAGCTTTTGGAAGTCTTTGGGGAAACATTTCATGGAAAGACTCCTTTTTTATTTGCATGAAAAATGCAAATAAGAGAAACATTTGGCTCAGTCTTATCATTCCCTCCATCTTTCCTCAAAAGACTGCACTACCCTGAAAAAATGAGTTAGCTCTTTTGTTCTTTGGGGAAAAAAGGAAAAGGAAAAACAAGCTGCAAACCAAATGCAAGCACATTCCAAAATAACCCCTAGGGTAAATAACCCACAATAAACAAGTATGACCCACAAAATGATTTCTGAATGTCTGTACACTTCTCTATTTTTCTTCAAAATGACAGCTGGAGATCTTTTCCAAATGTGTGGGGTGCATTCAATATCCTGTGGAACTGGGAAAATGTTGCGTACCACTAACCCAAAAGCTAAATCCTCACTGAAAAGTGGGCAAACAAATGCTCCTAATCCAGAACAGAGAGTTGAATATAACTTTTTTGTTGTTGTGTGTTTCAGGTCATTTTTTTACTTATGGCGACCTTAAGGCCATAAAACCTATGTTGGATTTTCTTGAGAAGTGTCTTCAGAAAGGGTTTGCCATTACCATCCTCTGAAGCTGAGAGGCTATGACTTGCCCAAGATCACTCAATGGGTTTTCAACTCCACCACTCAAACCACTACACCATGCTGGTTCTATGGTATAATTGCCCCATCCAATTTATATCAAATCCTGAATGTGCAAGACAAACATTTGAGAATGGTTGCCAAATGTGTTAAATGTTGCTCCTTCGTAAATGTCTTCTTCAAATGAACTTTAAATGGCTTTAGGGTCTGTTAGCACTTCACAGAGTAAGAGATTTACACACAGCAAGTGAGAGTCAAAGGTCTGTGGTTAGATGCTTAACTAAGGGCCCATCCAGATGGAATGGAAAAACTAGGAAGGCCCTGGATTCATTCCTCTCATTTCTGATTTTTTAATATTGAGATCTACATGACATTTCCCAAGGAACTCCCAGCACTTACAAGGACTTTACATTCTCACTCTCCATCTCAATGTTCTGAATGCAGTCTGTATCAGAAGAACTGAGTGCTCTGTACCTGTGGTTCAACACCACATGGTTACAATTACCCCTCCATATCCATGGATTTTGTGTCCATGTATTCAACCAATATTCCAAATATCCCTTATATAAAATGGCAAAATCAAGATTTGCTTTAAGGGATACCATTTTACTGCACCATTGTATACAATGGGACTAGAGCATCCACAGATTTTGGTATCTATGGGAAGTCCTGGAACCAACCCCCATTGGATACTAAGGGCCCACTATATATCACTTTGATCCCACTGGCATGATTATACCCCAAGGAATTTTGGAACCCATAGCTTGGGGAGGGGCTTAGAAATCTCTGCTAGAAAGCTTTAGTGCTGACATTCAAGGGAATGATCTAGAGATCTCCAAGTCCTTCATTGTTGTTGTTGTGTGCCATCAAGTTGTTTCACCTTAAGGTGACCATATCATGTTTTTTTCTTGGCAAGATTTATACAGAGGGGTTTGCCACTGCATTTCTCTGAGGATAAGAGAGTGTGAGTGTGAGTCATCCGAACTATTGTTGTTGTGGGCCTCCAAGTAATTTCCAACTTTTGTGGACCCTACAGCTAATCTATCATGGGGTTTTCCAGGGCTGAGAGTGTGTGATTCCCACAAGGTTTCCATGGCTGAGTAAGGAATTAAGCCTTGTTATCCAGGGTCATAGTCCAATGCTTAAACCACTACAACATGTTGGCTCGTGAATGGAGAGGGTTTGCCACTGCCTTCCTCTGAGGCCAAGAGGGCATGACTTGCCCAAGCACTAAACTGTAAATAGCAGGATTCCATAAGATGGATCCATGGGGATGTGGGATCAAACTGCTGTAATTGTGCTGTGTGGATACACAGTATCATGGAAGTTTCTTAAAGTACCTAGTGATACGTGGAAAAATATGGTTGATGCATATCCCCTTCCCGAAAAGAAAAGGGGAAAAAAAGTGATGATTTGACCTGATTTGACAGTTCCACTTCACTGACTACAATGTGTGAAAGAGAAAAACCCATTGCAAAGACATCATTTATTGTTTATTTATTTAGCTAAGCTTTGCAAAGCCCTGGTGGTGCAGTAGTTAAATGCCAGTATTGCAGCCACTCACTCACAAACCATAAGGTTGTGAGTTCAGTCCTAGCCACGGGGCTGAAGCTCAACTCAGGCTTGCATCCTTCCACGGTCGCTAAAATGAGTACCCAGATTGTTGGGGGCAATTAGCTTACACTTTGTAAACTGCTTAGGGAGTGCTTAAGTGCACTGATAAGCGGTATAGCAATGTATTTGCTATTGCTATTGCTGTGCCAAAGACTCAAAATATGCCTTTCGGCACTGCTGACCATGAAGCCAAAGCAAACCTTTGGATTGTACCCCCATCCCACAGATAAAATAGACATCAAGGCACTGGCATGTGGTCCCAGAGCTTTGGAAGATATATTTTACTGCCAGAGAGCTCCAGCCTCCAACGATAATACACCATGAATGCCAGCATCTCTGCAAACAGGATTTACTTGGCACTCAGAGCAATGAAGTAAGAGGATAAATGAATTCATGGTCACACATAATCAGACCATCTCGAGAGATTTAAAAAAAGGAATCTGGGCCCATTTTATTAAAGACAGTCTTTCAAGAGCTCAGCTGATGCAAGCATCTCAAAGGCCTTTAAAATGCTTAGTGCAGTGTTTTATCATATGAGGCTGACATTTGGAAGGGAATATGATAGCCATAAAGGGTTGTGTTTTTTTGTGGTGGTGGTGGTGTGTGTGTGTGTGTAAAACCGTGTCTCATTCTTTGTGGACCACAGATAAGGGTTAAAAAAATACAACAAATGATAAATCATCTTGGGTTCCTAATCAGTAACCATGTGGGTTAAAAGTAAAGTAAAATAAACATTAAGGAACAAAAGAATTACAAAACTGCAAGGGCATATACAGTATTTAAAAACTGGTTGCAACAGGTAATCAGGGATTCCATGCAGGTGAATCAATCCTCTCTCTCCTCTGCATCTAGCATGGAAGCCAAGTAGGCTAATCTGGAAGGAAAACAGCCTCATCCCAACCCAGCATAAAAATACCAGCTTCATTGAACAGCAGGCCAGTTAAATTAAATTACATTACCTACATTAAGTTTAAATTAACACATTGGAAAGCTACTTGCAAACTGAGCTTCTTTACAAGATTATATAATGAATCAGAGAGCCGGCATGGTGTAGTGGTTTGCATGTTGGACTAGGAATCTGTCAGACCAGAGTTTGAACTCCACCAGGCCAAGGAAACACCCTGGGTGACCATGGGCAAGTTACATTCTTTCAGACCATGTCTCCATGGGCCAGAATACTCTAGGAGAAGCCCAAAGTACCTTGGCCCTAAAAAGTGCCCTGAAGTAACTCAATTACCTGGATATTCCAGACAATGCTGAGCAGCTCTTCGCATACACATCACACTGTGCTGCCTGTTGCTCTCTCTGAGGCTGAGAACAAGGCACCCAGTGTTGATCACATGGATGCATGCCTTATTCTGACCTCAGAGGGAATGACTTGCGCCAGTGGTTGCATAGCAGGACACATTGTAAAGAGCTGCCCAGTGCCACTTGGGAGGACTCCAGATCATCTGGGAAAATCTGGAACAAAAGGTCAATAATAACCTGCCTGCCAGTGTTAGGCTCTCTACCTCAAAAACTGGTCTGCTTTCCCTGGATAAAAGTATAGTGTTCCACCCCTTTTGAAGCTCGTGTCTCAGCAGCCAGTCAATTGCCCAAAATATACCTGAAAATGGAATATGGAATTTTTCTTGTCCGTAGAACGAGAGAAAGGGAAGAAGCCCAGCCTGCATCTGCACTGCAGAAATAATGCAGTTTGTGTTGGAAAATCATTGCATTCTCTCTCCCCCTCCTCAAATAGATAGGATTTTCCCTGCATGTCAACTCCACTATCTTCCCTCTTTAAAGCATGCCATTTGGTTCCAATGAATCACAGGGGCAATAAATACCTTTATATTCCAACAGCAGTATTAGAAGGGAAATACAGGAAAATACCCTATGAATCTTCGTTTTGATCTTGTGATGCTGGTGTTATAGAAACTACAGCCCATGTTCTTTTGTATTGTCAATTCTATAAGGACATTCGCCATCAGCTGATTACCCCTCTTTTAATCAAATATCCCGGATGTACTGATAGTTTTTATTTACGATAACTGTTGGACAATGAGGACCCAAATGATGTACTTAAGGTAGCAAAATTCTGTTATATTATGTGCAAAATGTGCCCCCAATTGGCTGGTGAAAACTGATGATAGTTGGTGGAGTCTGACTCTAATATTTGTTCTTTGAATCCTGTTTTAATAATTATACTGTACAATTATTATCATTTTATTTATATATTTTATACTGGTGAACAACCAAATAAACTTATACTGAATACCTTTATAAATTGGTAAACAAATCATGTGATTCAGCTAACTTCTTTTAGGAAGTTTTCTCCCACAAAAAATAAGATTCTCCTGCTATCCTCTGGTCTACCATCTACCTACTCTATCAACCTTCTTCCGAAAGATGGTGAGGTAAAGATTTCTTCTTTTACCTGAACTATTCATTAGATAGGTTAGGATGTAGCTTCTATGCACATGCAGATTTAAGCCTTTAATAAAGTTTTTTTAAAAAAAACTTCAGGCTATTTGTGTTGTCTTTGAGTCAGCCTCTGTTCTTAGGGAACCACTGTTAGACAAGGACATGTTTCTGCTGCTCTGCTGATTTAAAAGCTAGATCCTAACAGTCTTGGCTTTGGTTTTATTGATATTTTGATTACTATGCTGGCCTGGTGCCATAATAAGTAAATCTAAATCTAATCTAATATTTTTGTTACCTTAACAAAGGCTGAAGCCTTAGGAAACTTGAATCCTCTACAGTTTGATACTGCTTTAACTGCAGTTATCTTGGGACTTGTAGTTTGTTGTGGACCAGAAGGCTAAATGTCTCACAAAACTAAAAATCCCAGAATTACATCGCACTGAGTCATAGAGATCAAAGCAGTCTCAAACAGCATTATTTCTGCAGAGCAGTTGCAACTCTAGACTCCTTAGGATGGAAGTTCCACAGACTAGGAGCAGCCACTGAGAAGGCTTTCTCTGTGTACAAGCAGGTAACTGAAAAATATCAATAAAGGAACATACACACTTGATTAGGACATGATGACACTGGGAAGTTAACACTATAAATATCCAAACATCCACTGATATATTTACCACTCCAGGTATGCAATATTAAGACAGTAGCATGAGCGGATATGGTTTGCGATGGCATCCATAGCATCAGAGTAGGTAGAATGATGGAACATAGCCACAACCATGCGGAAAGTCATGAGATGGAGGGACTTACTAGAAAGAGCATAATCATCTCCCCTGCATTTCAGATGGACACTAAAAGCCAAAGGTTGAGTTCTGCCAGATCAAACAAAACCATAATCCTCCTTTCATCTCTTGTGTTTTCCTACACACCATCCTTCCTGCCAGATCTTGTCTAGGTGTTGTAAAATCCATGAATTATTGATCACAATCAATCCTTTTCATCTCCCGAATATCAAAATGAATTCCACAGTTTGGAAATTTTCCCCAGGTTGTAGGGCAATCCAACTTCTGTTTTCCCATGGAACTCTTGTGGATTAAGAGTATAATTTTTACCCCCCAAATGAAACCTTCTTGTTACAGTTGCAACAGCCAGCCCTTCCCCACATGCACAACAACTGTCATCTTAAAGCTTTTGTCTGAGTTCTTTGTTCCCATCCTTTCCTGAAACCGGCATGCTCAATTTCATGTCTTCATATTTTCTGGTTTTCTGTGGACCTTTGTCTTCAAGACCATTATCTATTGCCACAACCAACCCTCAGACTCTGCTATCCCATTTCAATTGTCTATATTCAGTTAGCTCTGTATGCTAGGATTTGAATGGGTTATTTTAGGGGTGGTACACACAGGCGAGGAAGTTCTGCCCCTCTTTGCTGCGCAGCATTGCCGCAGCAACCAAATGGCACGGGAATGCTGTGCAGCCTAGAGTGGCTCCTTTTTGCGAAGTGATAAGGGCTGCACCATAGCCCTTATGACGCCGCTTCTTGTAAGAGACATGTGGGCACTCAGATGCCCACACTTCATCTACACGCCCCTCATGTGGGCAGTGCTGTTTTCTAATGGTGCCACCCGCACATCATAGGGCCCAGGAGCATGCAGTTGGTGCACGGTCCTGAGCCCTTCTATCGCTGCCAGGACACCGCTTCCTGGCAGTGTGTATCAGCCAGAGTGTGTCTGCTACTTTTGATTTTTCTTAATAAACATATTTTTGTTCTTCATGACTGGAGTCTCCATAGTGAATACTGATATAGTTGATGCTGGATCTTGCATGTTATGTTACCCCCTCTCACATATCCAAGTTGAGTATTTCCCCAAACTAATTCAATTGCAATTGCTAGTGGAGGCTCTAATAGCCTCACACCTTTAGTGTAATAAGGCTGCTATGACATGTCCTATTTGCCCAGTAATAAGGCCCATTGAACTCAGGGAGACTTTCTTCTTGGTAGACATGTTTAGAAGTGCACTGTAAGTGCAGTTGATTTTCACAAATTCCTAATGGACAGAATCACTCTTCAGATGTCCATTGTTTCTATTGAAAGAGAATCAAAGTACATGCTATCTGTCAAAATAATACTTAACAGATCACATTTATTGTTGAAATATGCAGATGTAAGAAGAAGAAAAATCTCATCCCATTGCACATTCTCTCAGAAACGTGGAGCTTAATTACAAAGAAACATACCACCAAGGAGAATGTTTCAAACTGGAATCCTGAGGCACTCTCATTATAAAATGATTATTCCTGTGTAGCTCTCCTGAATTCTGCAACGCGTCTGGCATAAAAATCTACTAGTGCTGCCAACTTTTGCTTATCTAATATTTGTCTTTTCCTTTGAAAGTCATCCCAAGCCCCGGGCAAGAGGACAGGCATTTAACTTGGAAACATGGTTTTGTTTCTTTCACTTGTCCATGGAAGAGATATACTGTCGAGCATAAAATGAAGTGTTCTTTACTTTAACAGATATTTAATTGCTTCCTTACATTTAGGGCTCCCACATGATCTGCGGTTAAACATTTAAACTATGCATTGGCTATTGAGTGGGAGTTTTCTGCTGACACGTATTTAATTAAAGCTAGATTTAAAGCCAACAATCTAGAAAGCTTATGGTTAGAGTAAGTGAAGATGGTACTTTAAAAAAAAAAAAGGGGGCGAATGCAGACCAGAGTCTGTTCAGTGCACACACACACACGTGACAGAAATTGGGAGTCCTTTCCCACTCCCA